>NW_014543258.1:458742-508699 GCF_000741045.1 Vigna radiata var. radiata | reverse complement strand
TTCCCCCACCCCCTCTTGATAAGAGAAATAGGCCTAACATTTCTTACATTCCCAACACCGGTAATAAGAGTCATTATCACAAAGGAAGAACTTACTTTGTTCAACAAAGTGATCATATGGAAAGGTAGGTCTCATCGTCAAAAATTCTTATGATATTTTGTGATCTTCAAACAAACGGACAGAAGGTTAAAAGCCTCATCGAAGAAGGTAGAAAAAGGAGAAACTTTTTCTAAAAAAAAGGATAATTTTTAGGTTAAACCCATTCAAAGGTCCCTATTTTTTTGTTTTTGTCCCATTTACGTCCCCGTCTTTTATTTTTTGCCAATTAAGTCCCTAAGATTGAAAAATTGAAAGAAATTGGACCCTACCGTTAAATCAAATTAACGGAGTTAACTTTTTGTTTACATGTAAGGGTGAGGTGGATATATTTCGTGATGTGGCGTGCACAACTTTGTTTGTGGGTTTTATTATCTATTTTATTAAAGAAATTTTAACATAAACATTTTAAACCCTTCTCCCCCATCATTTCCCCACTGCCCTCCTGCAACGGCCTCCTCTATGTAATTGGGCAAAGGGTAGTACCTCTTGGACCTTGTTTCGCTAGACTGAGCCTCGACAAGAGGAAGTGGAGAGCATAGCAGAAGAGGCAAAACTAGTAGAAGAGGATATCACAGGGCTTATGTCCTCTGACACCAGAGGAGGCAGCCTTAGTTCTGCGAGCCTTAGGTTTTGGTAGGGAGACTCAGATCTATATTATAGCTGGTGAGATTTATGGTGGTGAACGCAGACTTGCACAATTGAGATCTATATATCCACGAATTGTGAGTTTTCATTGGATTTTTGTTTTTCCTACCAACTTTGTGTTTATTTTTTGGATATTAAAATGGTTTAGAATAATACTAATGGGTTGTTGTGGATTATGCAAAATTTTCCTTGCGCATTCTGTCTGTGGTTGAAAATTGGTCTAGCCCTCAGACCTGTTGACCCTTATCTAAATGTGCATTTTCTCTTTTTCATCATCCTTTCTTCCCTTTCAAATTGTTCTGCATGGAAGCATCTGACTTTTATTCTTCGCAATTTAAGGTGAAAAAGGAAACATTGCTAACCTGGGATGAGTTTCGAAGGAACTATGTTCTAAAGCGACTTTGAAGGTTTGGTCTTTGGGTTGAATTTAACTGTTATTGGGAAAAGGCAAAGAGAGGGGCGAGGGGCTTTTGCATTTCATCCATTCCTCAAAAATCAGTTCATTCGAAAAAGGGAAAAAAGAAAATGGAATTCAAGAAAATAAAAATGAAATTAAAGACGAACAGAACATAATAGAATAGAAAGAAAGACCTAAAAGACTTGTTCATGGAATCCAGAATCCATGGCAAACAATGTTCATGAAAATCCCCCATTACAACATTTGGGCTGAGATCACCCTCTGCTACAAAAAGAGAAGATAGAAAGAGATAAAAAGTGTGTGTTGCATTGCAGAGAGAGTGGTTGAGGTGCAAAGGAGAGACTACTGGGCAATGGAACAAAAGCAGAAAGCAATGTGACTACGAGCCGGTGTTCACCGACAACACCGTTCACCAGAGGCCAAGCTCCCAATTCAATTATAAATTAACCTTAATTTTAAAATCTTTCACAAAAACCCTAATTTTTAAATTCATTGTTTAAAATATTGCCACGTGCAAGGGTATACATAATAAAACCCACGTCAAAGGTTTTGTGCACGCCACATAAAGATATATGTCCACCTTTCCCGCACAAGTAAGCTGAAAGTTAACCCCGTTAACTTGATTTAACGGCAAGGGTCAATTTCTTTCAAGTTTTCAATCTTAGGGACTTAATTGGCAAAAAATAAAAGACGAGGACGTAAATGGGACAAAAACACGAAAATAGGGACCTCTGAATGGGTTTAACCTAATTTTTATAAAACAAACTTTATTTAACAGATGTCTATTCATATTAATATTTTTCAATAATAAAATACAAAATAAAAAGGGATTTACCGTAGACAAAATTCGTCGATAAATATCTTGTCGGAAAACATTATCGACGAATTATGGTCGTCAATAATTATAGACAGGATATTCATCGGTAATTACCAACGGATCCTGACCGTCAATAACTATCGAAGGCCATAGCCCATCGATAATGAAGTGCAAAACATGAGGACATTACCGACGACCATAATGTAATGAATATGTAATGCATTACCAACATAATTTTCTTTGATCCAAAAAATGCTTCAATATTTTTCCTATCACGACCAAACCTGCATCAACAACCTAAGAAACAAAATGACTTGTATTATTATAACAAGTTAAAATTTAAACAACTTGGTAGTTTTCATGTATACTTGGTTTGGTCAAAAGAACAATAATTTCAAATGTTGGTGACAACAACAAACATATAAAGAGAAGTTTTCAGTCCACTATATGGATAGCAGTTCATGGTTTCAAACATTCTTTATCAAAAATCACTGAAACACACAATTTATTTCCCAAAGAGAGACTCAAAGCACTCTAATTAATTCAGTTGATCATTGCGTGGACATGACCTACTAACATTTAACTTCATATAACCCTATACAATCACCGAATCTTCCATGACCATTAAACAATAACACAGAAGTTTATTAAACATCTAGTTTTCATATTAAAACTACAAAATTTTAGAAATTTACATTGTAGCAATATGTTTTCTTAAATCTGGACAGAATATAATATACCAATATTTACCCTTTTACCTATATCTCATGCAACTTACTCCAACTATCTTCAACAGGCATTCTTTATCCAAGAGAACCTTAATTAGGGAACGAAGAGAGAACATGGAAGGGAAGTGAGCCAGCCACCAATGAACCGCCGTCAGCGTCCGCAACAGCACGCTCTTCAAACTGGCTTGGCCACCGAACTCGCACTCACAAAAGAGAAGGGGGATGAAGAAAGAACAGGGAAGGGAGGAGAGGAATTTCTAAAATTGAATTTGGTAAAACAATACCCAAATTTCAAACATAAAGCATCGCGGACATTACCGTCGGCCAAGACCCATCGATAATTTATGTCACCATCAATAAAAAACAATCTTTCGCCAATAAATTCATCGATAATCCACCATTATCAATGAATTCCAAACCATCGGTAAAAACCCATCAGTAATATACGTTTTTATAGTAATAATGTTGAATGTCTTTTAAAAAAGTTGTATCTCACTTATGATCTTTGATTTATATGTAGCTTACTTTAATAATATATATTTTAAATACAGTTTTAATAATATTTTTATATTTTAAATGTTAATAATGTACTATATCTTAAAATATTTGTATTTAAATTTGAAATAAAGTAAAAATAACGTACGTATTAATAGACATGAATCTTAAGTATAATTTTTTAAAAAAAATAGTGAAATAAATATTATAAATAATATAATAGTGAATATACAATATAATATAAATTCATATAAATAATATTAATAATATTTTGTATCATTTTCCATATTTTATTTAGAAAATGATTTGAAAAAATCACCTTAGGTAAAAAAAACATGGATGGATAAAAATTAAAATAAAAGAATATCTTATATAAACAAAAAAAAAACTTACTAAATATTTTAAAGACGTGATGAAAATAAATATAAAAAGTTTGCTATAAAAAAAATGGTGGAAACAACTAAAAATATTTGTTTACTAGGCAATACCAATAATGGTACCAAAAGAATTTATCTTACAATTTAAACAAAAAATAACTTTCACATATAACTTAATACTTTACACATGATATGGCATTTTTATAATTTGTTATTGAATAACACAAAGTCACATAATGAATATGATTGGAAGGTCATATAGACAGACTTTAAAAAAGAATATGACTCGACATTCAAATTTAGATTCATTATTATGATACAAAATCAAACAAATATATTTCCAATACAACTGTTCCCCCATGAATTAGTCACTGATGTAAAAACAGTGACCCTACCTGTAAATGTTTAAAGTGTTGTCCCTTTGGTAAACACCCTTATAAATATATAATGAGGATAAGGTACCGACCATGCATCATAGTTTTGTTTGTATGAACCTAAATGATGCAACCTATTGTTTGCTAATAAAACCTAATCTTCCTAATTCAATCAAATGGATGTGCAAGCATGTTGATAAGTCTTCCTTACTAATCACTATTAATTAGCCAGCAACTTCACTCACCACTAATTTGGTCAATTATCGGTTCATATTTTATCTCAAATATAGTGACAAATAATTTTTGTAGATGGAAAGTCGGAATCAAGAGTGACGTATAGCTTGTTATACCTGTCAAGATGCATGCATATATACGGTGCAAGTTACAACAATTGAACCCAAACTAAACAATACATCAAACATGTTTATCATTTTAAATTATGATAATGATGTGATGAAAATGAAAAGGCCTCCATAATCTGCCTTCGATCGGTTGTGGCCGGCTTTTATTTAGTTTTTTCCTTTTTCTTGTTTAGGTAGAAAACCATGCTACATCCTTCCAGTCTTTATCATGCTTCCTTGTTCTTTTATGTATGACGTAGGTTTGCATGCTACCTTCAAAACTAATATATATGTATATGTCTGAATGTTTGTGTGTGGAAAACAAAAACATGTACAAAATGTTGTCATTAGTTCTAGAAGCCTAGAAGCAGTTACATGATGTATGACTAATTTGATTTTCAAAATATTGCAACTTATCAGTACAAGTGTTCTGATCAATATACAATTCTGACCTAATTATTAGAATATTTTAATTACACTTTTTCTTACTGTTGCATAAAACTCTCCATCACTATTTTTTATTTAATGATTGAAAACTTTAAACAAATTTTAGATATAAAATTACCCCATTATTGTATTTATATATTTTTACCCTATACGTAAAATTTGTAAACCTAAAACCAACAAATTTGTGAGTTTTAGTTATTGAATGGGAAAAGTTTACGTTTTTTGGTTTCTATTGTTTTTACTTTATTAGCTTTGGATGCTCTTAGATTACCACACGATAGAAATTGATGCTACAAAATATCTAAAAAGTTATGGTCCTGGTTAAAATGTTAGAAATTTCTTCTAAAAAGCGTCTGAGAAAGGAAAAAAACACGAATTTCTTCACTAAGCATTTATTAAAACCGATTTTTGAAGACAAAGTTCGATCCTTCTTTCTTCTTTTGCTTTTTATGCATTTCTTGTTTATTCTTCTTCCCTTGTCTTAACACTTCTTTCTTTTATCTTTTTCTCCATTTTTCATGTGACATCGTGAAAATAAAGGAGAAAAACAGAGAAGAGTATGGAAGAAAGTAGAAGAAAAATAATTGGAAAAAGAAAATAACAAAGGTAGAGAAACTAAGAATAGTCTCCTATATTGATGTGTGTGAAAAACATCTTCATTTTAATTCACAAGGTAGTACAAGAAATTTATGGGGGTTTAGTAATGGTTGTTTTTGGTGATTTTAAATCTCTAGTTTGTCTTATTTAGCACTGCTAATTATAGCTTGCAAAGCTAAATCAGTCAAGAAATATAAAAAGAAGTTCAAGTGTAAAATCTATTCGAAATACTTATTTAGTGGATTGAAATTATCAATTTTATAGTAAAATGTATTCAAATTACTTATTTAGTCACATGCAAAGATCAAATGAGTGATTCTCTATTTCATATATCAAACATTTATTTTGAACGAAATTTATATGTTTAATGAAATATTTTATAGAAAATTTGTAAATTTTTATTAATTAATATTTAAATCCGTTCAATAAAAATGTATTCTATGAATTATATCAACTCCAAATATTATTTAAAACAGAATTAGACTTGTACTTTTATAGTTTAATTTATATTTTTGCAAGACATAAAAAACTATTTAAATAATTTGTATACAAAAACACACGTAATCTCCTAAATAATATTTTTAACAATATATTAATTATTAATTAAACGAAAATATTTATCATAAAATTAAATATGTCGGTGCATATATTATTCTCGTTCATTTCGTGCTCTAATAATGCATTTGTTGAGATGATTACTCGGCGTTATTTTTTACTACACCGTATTGCTCCTATTTGGGACAAATTATATATTGATATAGTTATTATTTAAAATGAAGCTAATCACAAACACTTATGTTTATCCTTAACGTAAACAAGTAATGAACTTAACTTGGTAAGAAATCAAAACTTAATTGTATGATGACAGAAGAAGTTTATGTTGGTTCAATTAAAGATGAAGTTAACCTCTGAATTTAAATACAATAAAAAAAATTAAGGTAAGCATAAGCTAGCTGTAAAATGATATTAAGCCTTCGTTGTTAAAAAGCACAGCTGTTAACACTTGCATGATAAGATAATTGGGTTGAGGTTAACTTCACTTACCATTCACGTAAAGGGTGTCCCAAGAATCGCCGGCACCAAGCAATTAAGCATTGGTTTCTCAATTTTGAACTGCCAAACTTTTTGCTTATGCTTGAGCAAATTAATTAGTTGACGCCTCCGAATCAACACAGGAACATCATCTTAGTAAGCAAAATCCAATTTCGAATGCTTTTCACCCTTCATTATTACTTTCCATCTTTCGGATTTTCTTACTTTACCATGTTTTATCCACATTATGCTCTGTTGACTATGAATCATGACAGTTAAAAAGATAAGCATTAGTGGGTGTAGGTAGCCATACCATAACATAAGCCAATTTTGCATATTTGACTTTCATGCCACACCTTTTTTCGTTTTTTCATTTTATCATTGTTATGAATTCTTGAATATGTTTGAGTTATATCTTCCGTTTTCTTTTTAAGAGCCATCTTATAGATAATCTCGATCTCGTTCCTATTGATGGTGTCACTTTTTTTGTTCATTTTTTCTTGTATTATTATTTTAGGATTTAGAGTTATACGGTTTTATTCATGTTTTCAAAGAAATCTTGTTCTCGATCGGTCATAAATTTATTGACATGACATGATTAAAATCAATTATTATAAAGTATTGTGTGTTTTTAATTTGAAACTCATATAATTTTATCCCTAAGAAGCACTTTAAAAAAAATTGAAAGAGAAAAATATATGTAAATAACCTTTAAGATGATGTTGGAAAGAATATGAAACATTAAAGGTAAGAGGAAAAATTATAATGAGATATGGAGAGCTAAGAAGAGGAAAATGTGTTGAGTGGTGGAGTGACATAATATAATAATTAATTCTTGGAAGTGAAAATAACAGAGAATGTTAGATGGCTTGAAAATTACTCAAAAGACTGGGCCAAAGTCGAGCGCGTGTAGGGTTGAGTGGGATATGTGCTCGGTATACGAGGAAGGAAAGGAACCCAAAGCAAAGCAGAAGATGGAAGCAGCTAAATGCGTTTAAGCAACATCATAACCCTAACATTGGTTCCCTCTCCTTAATCCCATTTTTGGTTCGTTACGCTAAAATATCACAAATCCCAATTACTCACTAATATACTTTATGCATATTCACGAATCAGAATCACACAATTTTACGCTACTTCCTTTTCTTTCTTCTACCTCCCACCACGTTTTAATTCACTCACTATTTTTTCTCTTATATACCATAAATTATTCGTCTTAGGAATTACCTCTAATATATTGTCTGCTTTGACTTGCAAAAATAAGCATTAAAAAGTACGTAGTACTGGCAAATATAAAGGGATGAACGTGTGACGCTTCGGATAACTTAATTAAAACTGACGTTAGAGCTTAAAAGAAATATAAAAAATAGAAAACGTGACTAATCAGATAAACATCAGTTAGAATATATATGTAGAAGGAAGGGAGATGATAGAGATCACAACAAGAATTAGGAATAGGGCATGTCTTCTTCTTCTTCTTATTTTTTTTAATGAATTTGGACTTCTAATAGTAGGATGGCGTGCCATCTACCATACATTAAATAAAGTAATAAATAATAAAAAAATAAAAATAAAAAAGAAAAGGAAGTAATATATTACAAAGTGCATTTATAGTGGCATGGCAATTGCGGGATCTTTGGTAAGGGTTAGTCACCGACTTTGCGTCGTTGTGAGACATTTTCTGCATATTGTCGAACTCAGTTTTAATTTACTCAACCGGTACATTAATTAACTAATAAAACACCCGTTATTCCTGTATAATGGTTGGAACTTTAGCCTTTGTTTTCATCGCTAAAACCACCTTTGCCGAATCGAATCCCACTTTTTGGTCGTGCGTTTTGTTCTTATTTTCTAATAACGGGATTCTTTTAAGTATTTAGCAACGTTACATGTCTTAGATATATAATTGTGACACAATGTGTATGCATAAATAGTGATGCACGATGGCTATACTATGTGTGTGTCATAATTGAAATGGGTAGATACATATATGATGTGTGATATATTCCACACCATTCACAATACACTGGCCTGTGTGGGGATGAGGTTTTTGAATTGCAATGATTGTGTTCCACCCACTCGCCATCTTAATCTTATCTATTTTCTTCCGCAAAATTTTCTCTTCCCGTTAGAAAAAAAAAAAAAATGTCTGCATGCCCAATGGTACTACTTGGCTTCAATCACAAAACTGTAAAATTCAATAAGCAAGTTAACATGGTTGTACGTGGCCTAAAAGAATTGGCTGAAGTAGTCAAATACTATCGTTTGTCCCTTTAAAAAGAAAAGCGTAAAAGTTGTGATAACATAATGACTAGGGTCACCTTTGGTTAAGAGCCAGCAGCAGGTTCCAACTTTCCAAGTTCACTCAGACCTTTTCTTTTTCTTGTTATTCTCTTTTTTTTAGGTCAGTTCCTTCATTTGTCTGCGTGTGTTTGTAGTTAAAATTGGGCAAGTTCACTTACCATGCACGTAAAGTTGAAGGAAGCATGGAATGGTAGTTTGTCCTAGGACTGGGAGGCATAAAGCAACTTCTTGCTTACACGGCCAAATTCCTGAGAATTCATCAACTCTACTCAAACTAATTCGCATCAAATTTAATCAAACCACATTTTAATTCTATATTTTATTCCTCCCATCCACATAATTAATGATACAAATAATGAAAAATAAAATGTTTTACCACTTTACTGCCAATCAGTTGCTTCTCATGATGAGATTGGGATAGTATTTTTATACGTAGTTTCTCCTAACTTTTCAAACCAATAAGTAGACTTTGGAAAACTGCTTTGATACGTTCCAACTCCACCGGAAATGGAAAATTTGTATCATTTAATTTGATACAAGTTATTATTTTGGCCCAACTAAAAAAAAAATTCAATTAAATATTTATTTTTAAAATTTGAATAAGATATAAGTTAAATAAATGGAATCAAAATTTACCCATCAGCATTTAAGTCGTTAAATTTCAGTCAGATTTAACCAATCTTACAAACTATTGCAAAAATGATCAGATAAAACGTGATTTGAGTTGCACCAACAAGGCAAGGTTCACATGCTACATGTACGACGCAACAATAAATTTGGCCTTTTCACCCTGTCTATCTTATCTCATGCCAGAGGTGAACGAGTAACTTATAAATCAAGTTTCCAAAGTGTGTGTCAATTTCGATACACTATATTGAATTTCAGTGAATCAAATAAAAAGAAAAAAATAATCCACCCTTCTTATTAAGATTTCAACTAATTTATATATTTTAAGAAAACCAGTTAAACTGATTAATAATGTATTTTTTTAAAATAAATTATATTATTCTAAAGTATCCTTATCGCATATAAATATATGAAGTGATTGAATAAGTTTTGATATCCATCAATATTTATATTCTCAAATCAAATCAAGACAAAGAAACTTTATGTCACGGCCTCCAATCCAAGTTATTTATAATTTTAACTTTTTTTCAGCTTATATCTACTCTATTTTTCAGTAAAAGACGTAAATTAGTTAAAGATATTTTAGAAAAAAAAGTAAATTTTATATAAAGATATGAATATAAAAGCACTTATTAATATTATGTTATAACTTATAATATAACATTATAAAGAAATAAATGTTTCTTTTTCTTTCGTAAAACGTCAAATGAGATAATGTGTTAATTGCACTAAGCCACTAGCTTCAGTCTAGGCTTTCTTTTCGGAACCTGTGTTAGAAAGGGAAAAAAAAGGTAGGACCCAAAATAATTACGGCAGGAATTAAATAATTTGACTCATATTCATAAAAATTATTAACCATTCAAAACTCAATTTAAGCTCAACAAAAACCATTTTTACAATTCAGTTAAATGAGCTCAATTTTAATTTGGTGATCCATTAGTTCATTTTTATCCAAGTTTAAATACTTTATATGTAAACTTGAACTAATACAGTAACTTTTATCTAATACAATAGAATGAAGTTTCCTGTTTTATTTTTTTATTTTCACATAAATGGATATAAATTATTTAAAACGTAAATGAAAAAGATCACGGTATAACTTTTTAATCTTTCAAAATTATTGGGTTATGTTATCGTATGTAGGGTCAAAGATATTCAACTCCATTTTTTTTTTATATTTGTTGAGTCACATTTGTTTTTTTTTCCTTAGGTTTCTTTAGTTGTTTATTTATTTGTTCAATTTGTCTTGCTTGGTAGGTTTTATGTAAAAGTTATTTCAATACTAAAGAGCATAGCTCAATAAATAATACAGTATATTCAAAGTAAATGTCTTACCTACATACTATAGTTATAAGTCTTGTTTAATATAATAAAAATTATGTATAAGATTAATCTCTTTGAGTTGAATATAGACATATGATACTATATTTATAATACAAGAAATATGGGTTAAATTCAAAATATAAATAAGAAACAATGACAAACTAATTAAAGATAAAATATTTATATAAAACATACTAAGCTTGTTACAAATATAATCAATTTTCAGTCATCGTAAAGACTTAGTGAAAATATTTGTTTTTGTACTTGAGTGATGATACCAAATTGTTAATG
Organism: Vigna radiata var. radiata; assembly: GCF_000741045.1. Classification (NCBI taxonomy): domain Eukaryota; kingdom Viridiplantae; phylum Streptophyta; class Magnoliopsida; order Fabales; family Fabaceae; genus Vigna; species Vigna radiata. Next base: position 497,784 of record NW_014543258.1, on the reverse strand, counting down.
ATTTGCGAAGATGACATAGAATATGACATATCAACCCAAAAGACTCTCCTTGAGCAACAAATTTAGGAGGTTGCTTCACATAAATCTCTTCTTGCAAATCGTCGTTAAGGTATACATTTTGACATCTAGTTGATAAATAGGTCATTGTTGAAGAACCACCATGGTTATAAATAAACTAACAGAAGCCATTTTTGTTACTGGAGAAAAAGTATATATAGATGAGTCAGACGTACCGATGATAGAAGAGAGATCGAAGGAAATAGTAGCGGAAGGATGAACAAAAGAGAGAGAAAACCTAAAAATTCAAGATTCTACAATCAAGGTACCAAGCACAGATCTTGAAAGTAGAGAAAAAGGTGACCTTAAAGCTCTAAATTGCTATCGGAGAGGAGACAAGACGGGTTGTCAGGCGTAGTGAAAAAGGGAATAATGTTTATGTCTTAGAGTTGTACATTCTTTTGTGTTGTGCCCTAGATTATGGTGGTACCGACAGTGTTTACGTTCATCTACATTTGACAATAGTCTGGCTTTTCTAGGAGGCAGTAGGAGCTAAGCACTAAACGTTATATCTAGAACACGCTATCAATAGGTGATGTGAGGGAGTAGTTGGTAAACCAAGGACCCAAGCTTGATCTCTAGACAGTCAACCAGACTGGTGGGATTTTTCAATGGCTTTTTTGTCAGCATTTTTCTTGTGTGAGTTTTCTTTCGTTCTAACCTACTTTCAAAAATCTTTCAACTCTTCCATTTGCATGAATTTTGCTATCATTTGCATGAATTTTGCTATCATTTGCCTTAATTCATCCATATATATTGGTGGCTGCATGCATAAGTTGTCGGTAAAAGGCCCAAGTCTCAACACGGTGACCATCTGATACATGGCCACTTTAGGGCTCAAATTCCTAATATGGAAAGTCACTTTCCAAACTAGTCCATAAAGGTCTGAAGGGATTCTCCCTTTTCTTGCCTAATATTAACCAACACGATGGACTTCATCATGTGTTGGCTCTTGTAGCGAACTAGGTTTCAAACTTTTCTTTGAGCATAACAAAATAATCAGTGGAATTTACCAAATATTAACTAACACAATGGACTTCATCATGTGTTGACATCTAGTTGCTACCATATAGGTTTTGCTTCCTCAGTCCCACAGCGGGCGCCATAATTTTCTTGTATGTAGAGCCAAGGTTATACAAACTAAATTTATTATATCTCTTGGGTTATGGCTTCTCCTTGCTTAGGTTTCTTTACTTGTTTTAATTGTTGGGTTCACCTTGTCTAATCGTTCACTTTTCAAAGTCATTTTGATGCTCAAATTAATGTACAGTTAAAAAATATAACTCAATAAATATGCTAGATTCAAAAATAGTAAATAACTTATCTATACACCAAATTAATTAGATTCAAAAATAGTAAATAACTTATCTATACACCAAATTTATAAGTTTCTTAATGTGACTTTTACCTTAAAGTCGGCCTATTAATTATTCAATTACCTTTTTGATATTTTTTACCATTATAATTCTCTAATTAATTACTAAATTTCTTTTTTAGCGACTGGACAACCATAAGGCATAACACCGAGAGATGAGTGTAGTGTGGCCGATTTATATGACATGTACATGTTCATAAATTAACTTTTGCAAAAATTAATTATTAAATAAAATTTTGAAGTAATTATGAGTTAATTTGGTTGATTAGCCGCCCTAGCTAGGGAAAAGGAAAAGATGGGATTCTTAATTATTGCTCTCTTTTTTCTAACGAATGATGTAAAGAAAGAAAGGTGTGCATAACATACGTACTCTACTCGTAAATGTTAGAATTTAAGTGTCGGTTATACATGTCTCGTTTTTCAGACGAGTGGAAAATAATATACAATTTTTCAAAGGGTAAAGTGGTTTCCCATTACAAAAGTTGCAGTACAATGAAGAGTGACGTTTGGCTGCATGCACCATGGGGACCGACAACCCTGTCGTTCCTCGCGTTGACCTCAATCTTTCTACTAGTACGTCTACGTTGTTGATTCATAATACTATAATTTTATCATTTCATTACTTTACAAGTTATAGTCTTTTATTTTTAATATAAAATAAGTTGTTTGTTTTGGTGCCATAGTACAATCCGAACCAACCAGGTAGGGTGAAAGACATAGTTAGAAACTTGAATTGAAATTGAAGTTGAAGTTGTGTTATAATAAATAAGACATGACACTCGCTGCTACATTATTATTCATTGCATAACACAACACAACACATGTGTAACACTGGTGAAAGAAGCAATATGTAGCTTAGGTGATACTCCACACTCAAGCTTGGTTTTGGTTGGGTTTAGAGAGTATGGTATCACGTGCACATGGTCTCACACACGGGCCAGAAGGGACCCTTAGGAAGAAGTGGTAATTTGGCAAATGCGTTAAGCAACATCCTCTGCATTTGTCTCCAAACATCTCACACTTCTTGTGATAATCGACATGTATGGAGGCATGCACCGTGCAGTGGTTTATAAATGAAGTGATCTTTGTTGCTTCACTTGTTAGTTTAATTAATCCCTTTTGGTTTCTTTATTAGTGAATCTCTCTGCGTACGGATTGAGGAATGAGATTGACATCTTTGTACGTCAACCATGATCTCTACACAAATATCCCAACCTCCTCTCAACTTGCATTTCTCATTGCATTCCTCCACGCAATTATGCCACATATATAACCTTTTCTGTCAACTACGTTAACTTTATGTTTAACTTTTTCAACGGCTGAATTCACTGTCTTATGATTAATAAAGAAATATACTATAAAATTGTTTTATAATCAATGGGAATCTCTTAACATCGTTTGAGTGGCGATTATATGAGCACGTAGTGAACTAAAATAAGTGATGAGAAAAGCTACCAATGGGTGATATATGTGACTGAAAATGAAACGCAACACATCTTTTGTTTGTTCTTTTGCCTTCTTGAGAAAACTGTGGCCCTCTTTAGGTGTCAAAACCCAGTGCAATTACTCGTGATTTCCCTTTCCACAACTGATAGAGGTTCAGTACATGGCCACATATTCCTGCACATGAACCCCATTAATTAAATGGCTATGTTGGTGCCCATCATTGTCAACAATTTTATTCATCCCACGTATTCATTCAGTTAACCCAAACCTATACACATATATAGGAAAGGAAATATCGATTCGTTTTTAAAAAAATAAAAAATATAGGTACGGATGATTATGACACTTCATATATATATATATATATATATAGAGAGAGAGAGAGAGAGAGTGAGAGAGATTTTGAATCTCCGTTCAAGTGAGAAAACGGATTTTGAAGAATGAAGTGTACAATGGACTGCCTTTATTAAATTTAAAATAAGCATTTTTAAAAAATTACTCATTTAAAAAGAAAATATAATTTTTAGGAGCTATGATATTAAATAAGATATTATCAGTTACATTTTACATAACATTTAGTTTCTTTTTTAGTTTTTTATTTCTCTAAATGTATATATTTCTTAATTTTAAATTTAAATTTAGTTTGATGATTAAAAACAAGCCTAAAAGATATCTTCCAACCATCTCAAAGAGAACTCTCTTTATATATCTAACTATATAAGTGTATTATTATTTTAATTTTTTAATTCATTTTTTATAAATAAAAAAGTCTTGTATCAAAATATTTTTTTATCATAAATTCAATATTTAATTAAAAGTGATCATAAGAAGTACCTCATTCGTTATAGATACCATATCTTGGTGTTTTGAATATAAAAGTTTACTAGTACAGAAAGGGCTTTAGACGTATGTTATTTTGGGTTTTTAACGTCACTTTCACATCCGACGTTTATACGAGTGACGTTAATGGGACGTCGAAATTTCAAATAATCGATGTTTATTTAGACGTCAGTTCATGCCATCCCCGACGTCTAATGGCACTATATAGACGTCGGACTAGGCCTCAACCGACGTCTAGTGACACTATATAGATGTCAGCCTATGCCTTAACTGACGTCTACGGGAATATATAGAGGTCGAACATGTCACTAACCGACTTCTATGGTCACGATAGACGTCCGACATAGCACTAACCGATGTCTAAGATAGTCGTTGTGTTTTAGTGCAGTTTTGATCATGTCTTTCAATAGCCTAGTAGCACACTCTCCCTTCGCTAGCTTCCCCACCAAAAAAGCTTGCATCTTTTGCATCTCTTATGACATTTCAACCCGAAACCGAACTTAGGTCCATGCCTAGTTCCCATTCAACCACAAAAGGAAAAAATTACGGTGACACGAGAACTAGGCAACGACCCAACTTCCATTTTGGGTCGAAATGCCATAAAACATCCAAAAGACACCGCTTTTCTTGTGAGGAAGCTAGCAATGGGAGAATGTGGTACTACGTTACCCAAAGAAAGGATCAAAACTACACTAAAACACAACGAAAACACATTTTAATCACCGATCAAGACACTAATTTAATCATACTAAAACAAAGTTTAAACGGTTGAAATAAAAAAAAAAACGCACCTGAAATGCAATATCGCAAGAGAGAGAAAAGGAAAGGAGGAAGAAGATTGTGCGCATAACCACAAGAGAGAGAAAAGGAGAGGAGGAAGAAGATGGTGTGCGCGTAACTGCGAGTTCATGGTTTATTTAACATGAATTTATGCGTCGGTCATCGTACCAACCAGCGTCTATAGACGTCGGCTACCTCACTAATCTGACGTCCAAGAGACTTTCCACCTGCCTTTTTCAGGTCATTTAAATGTCGCATGCAAGGGGAGTTGACGTCTAAAGTGCTGAACGAAGTGACTTTTCAGTAACCGGTCAGTCTAGTAGACGAGGGGGACCTGGGGGCACCGATGTCTATGCACTTATAGACGTCGGTCCTGAACAAAGTGACGTCTATTTTCCTGCGGGGTAAGTGAATCACATCAATTGAAGTCATATAGACGTTGGCTGCCTAACTAAACCGACATCCGAGAAACTATTCAACTGCCTTTTCAGGATTTAGACGTCGAACGACGGGGCGCTGACATCCAAAGCGCTGAACTAAGTGACTTTTCAATAATCGGTCAGTCTAGTAGACGTCAGTCCTGTACCAAGTGACGTCTAAGTGCCTGTGAGGTAGGTGAATCGCATTAATTGCATCAAGATAGACGTTTGTCCCCCCGTAACCGACGTCTATATAGTAGAAATAGATTGACTTCTCACCTACCTGTCATGCCCATGGACGTTTGTTTAGGGTGAAACTGACGTCTACACTATTATAGACGTCGGGAAAACCAAAAACTGACGTCTACATGGCCAAATTATTTACGAAAATGCCACCGGTCAGTCATATACGTCTCGCCACACCATAACCGATGTCTACGGGGTGACGTTAAACAGGGATTTTGCACTAGTGGTTATACATTTTGTATTTTGTATTTGTAAAGGTATTCAGAGTCGAAACATCGAAGATATGTTAAGGAGGATTAATTGAGAGGAGAGAAAGAGAGAATATATAATATAAGAGAAGATGTATCAAGACGTAAGGAAAAAGAGAGGATGTTCAAATAAACAAAGAATAAGAAAGAGTTAATCAAGAAGAAAATGCTATTTTGGAGTACAAAATAATGTAAAAAAATTTATTCCTAAAAATATAAGAAATATCCAAATATATAGGAAATTTTAGAATTTAGGAGACAAAATAGAATAAGGAATATCAAAATAATATGTAAATCAACTATGGGAATAAAATGTCTAACCAAGTATGAAAATTAGACTCTATAACCAACCTTTTTTTTATCTCCATTTCTATATTTTGTGTTTGAAATTGAGTTGGCCAGGGAATACAAAATACCTAAGCTCCCTAAATTTTCTAAAGAAATTGGGAAATCCACAATGAAGCATGTTGAAAGATATTAAATTGAATATGGAGATTTGGCCTTGAGTACTAAAAGATAAAATATTTCTCTAGTTATCTAACAAAGAGTGCTTTCACTTGGTTTACTATATTATCACCTAACTCAATTCATAATTGATTTCAATTGAAAAGGAATTTCCATGAACAATTCTTTTCGATAGAAAAGCCAAGTGACCTTGAAAGATTTAAATGAATGTAAAAAGACTTAATAATGAGAGCATGGATGATTATTTGAATAGATTTCAACAAAGGATGCTCACTCAAATTTCATAACATGAATTAGTAAGAATGACAAAATTTTAAATGTAGACCTTTTACACTCAACTTGCACAACCAGAAATCTAAACATGTTTTTTTTTCAAGGACCTCACAATCTATCCAGAACTTGAATTACCAAGTCAATCTAGTTAGGGATCGTCATGGATTGCATTTTTCAAAATATAGTATAAATTCAATCCAAATTCAATAAAATAGATTTCATATAAAATCAAATTCATTTTAATTAGATCACGTTGATTTTTATTTGTCTTATCCAATTTAAATTGGATTATATTTATATTAAATCCACTTTGTCAATTACATTAAATCTAACATAGGATCAACCAAATCGACTTTATGTAGGACTAACTCAACTCGATTTTACATAGTCTTGACATGATGTAGGCCCGATGTATATGCAAAAATTGGGTTATGGACAAACCTAGCCTGACCCGTCTTGATCCCACTAGCCTAGCTCAACCTAGATTGACCAGACTCAAGCTAATTTAGCTCGATTTGGACCCGACTTGACGAAGTCTTCATTGGTCTATACCCGATATAATCTTATTAGATTAGGACTAGCATGTCGTAGTTGAACTAAGAATGATTTGCTCTTAGCCCAACTTGAATGTGGGTTTAGTCCAACTAGAATAAATGTGAACCCAACCCAACTCAACTAAATGAGGGCTCACCTTGACTCAACTCGACTTGGATAAGGGAAATCTGAACTTATCCTATAAAATTTTGAAATAAATAACAAAAGGATAATTCTGACAAATAAAAAAAAATTTAATAATTTACTGTATGAAATTTTTAAGGGAGTAAAAGTGAAAGATTTAATTAATCTTATCTTTTGCACCAAAATTGTCTTGTCATGAACAATAAGGTAAAAGAATTTTTTTTGTTTTTATTTGAATAAATGGATATCTCAAACATTAACACAAAGAAGACTAATTATGTCTCTAATTTTAGGCCTTTTCTAGATCTATTATAGGTAAAATGTAATTGTGAGAAATGTAAATTTACATCTACTGGCTTAATGACAGATGTAAATCACAACCACAAAGTTGATCTTTCAAGGCACCAAAATGTACTTGTAGGACTGAGAATGTACTTAACCTTGCACCTTCTTTGACCATCCACTTTATGTTGGTTGTCTTCCTTATGTTTGTTGGCCCATTATCCTTGTGTCCGTTTGATTAATTACTTGCAAAAAGTAAAACTAACGCTTAGATAAGTGTTTGGTTTTAGTTAAGTATAATCAATGTTGGAAGTGTCAAGGTATTAAATTTTTCACCTACATGACTTATGTATAGGGCCCTAAGTGGGCCTTTACGTTTATGAAGGCCTAATGATGGCCCAATAACCATTTATAACCTTGTTTAACATGGTAATATCCGAATTGGCACCTAATGCTACTTCTTGTTGCTTCTGATCAATCCCGAAGCTTTATTACGATAATGATGTCATTTATATCTATCAGTAGGCGATATATACACTAGCTCCTCAAGCTTGAATGTTGAAGTCTAGGAGCGAGGGTTTTATAATGTTAACGTCTGGCATATTATTGTCCTCTCCTCATAGTGGCTAGACCAATTAAAGGGCTCGAGGATGAAGTACTTGGAAAACATTAGAAAGGGGGGTTGAATAGTATGATAGGGAAACTTTTTGTGGAGGAAATAGTTTAACAGACTTTTCAAGGACTGAAAGATTTATATAAAAGATGTTAAACGCTTGACTTAAAAGTTCTGTTGAAACTATAATTCTCAAGCAAGTATATTTTTATCATTTAAACAGGTTTACTACAGTGTTTTATCATAGCTAACTCTTAATAAAAATAACGTTTGATGTTAAGAGCTTTTATAATGTTTAAGATAGAGCATAACTATAGAATTTGTAAAAAGGAACTTTTAGCAAGATTAAAGCAATAAACACACAGTTGCTTTTATATTGGTTCGCTCCACCGAGCTACATCTAGTTTTCCTCTAAGACCTCTTAAAGGATTCCACTATAATATTCAACAAGATTAAAACTGAGTATTCTCGCCACTTCTATTATCTCTAGTCACTCCAAGTAACCATGTTATTGTGATTAGAACCGAGTTTCACCCATTAGGGGTTGTGTAGTATTCTTTACCACTCTTAGTGTCCCTAGACACTCCCGATATCTTTCCAATATACTGTCTAGTTGAGTTTAACTCACTCTTGGTTTTCACTAGACAAACTCGTCTAGCTACTAGTTAGCCCACTGAGTTAAGAGTTAAGTGTTTGAATTCTCTTTAGAATTTACAATCAATTAGATCGGTTACAAGTCCTTAGATTGTTCCTCTCGCATAGAGGATGTGTATATAATACAATTCGATCTAATAGACTCTCAAGATTTTTTCTCTTCTTATAATAGTAAGCTTATGATTCTATGAAGCTGAAGAGTATTTTTGTTTTTCTTTTGAGTTTTTCTTTTCTTCACATATTTTTCTTTCATATCCGTGTGCTTATTTTCTTACTCTTTTCTTTGAAATTCTTAAATATATATATAGGCTTCAAGAAGATGTCCATTAGATAGTACTTTACTTTGATCTTTGGATCTTTTTAGCATTGTCGTAGGTAACAATCGTTAGTTAAAGTCAACTAATCAGAGCATGCATACTTTTTCAGTTCTTTATCAAAAATAGGTTGTACGAACTTTCTGGCGTGACTTTTGATAGTAAGAACATTCCATGAATGACTTCTTTGTCTCTAATTTCCACTTCTAATTTGTATATGATGGACCAGGTGGATACTTGATATAGGTAATCTGCACATGGTAGAGTAGATATGCATACAAGCATATGTGTCCTTTTTTATCACTTTTATTGTTTTTAAATGTTATGCGTTTAATGACATTTAATGCATGTTCAAACTAACAAAGTGTTTTTCACATTTTCCCCCATTTATGTAGGATTTGATCGTTCAAGCATTTAACTAAGATATCAAGTAGTTGATGATGACTTCATCGTTGGATGAAGGAGATCGTTTGACACATGCTATCGTCTAGCCTATGTAAGGCTTTTACTCAAAATGCTTCTTTAAGTTATCTTTGTATCATCCAAAAGTGCATTTAGCAAGGTGTCTTTTAACATAAGTTTTTGGATCATCATTTAAGACTTTTAGCGTACCTTCCAAAAACATCTTTTGACACTTTTATCTATCAATACATATTAAGAGTCTGTTTGATCATCGCTTAACAATGTATAACACTAGTGCATTCAGCAAGACGCTTAATGACGTATATAATAATGAAACCATTTATTAGTGTTCCTGTTCATGTATTGATGTATTTTACTAAATTTTTTCTCAAGGTACTTAGATTTTACAAATCTTTTTCATAAACTACTTTATCTTTTAGCTGTATCATTTTCCAAAGACAACAATTTGTCATATGCTCATTTCGTTTATTGTTGTTTGTTAAACTTCAAAACATATGAGGTCGTTTAGATAATTCAGTCTTATAGATTATCTCGTCTTAATAGAGGATGAGGATGGTCGTCCCTCCAATCTAAAGGGTTACTTTGCTTTGAAAATTGCACATGTCAGAAAGATTTGAAGCATCACAAGATATATAACCTTGGATTATGATTGATCCAACGATTAGGGCTGTAAATTGTTGACCTGCCTAAGACCTTGGTCTTCCTATAAATAGGGGTAGGCTCCCCCTCATTTGGCACTTTTTTCTGCTTCTTTAGAATTGCATCCATCGTTCATTTTTCAATAACGTAATAATGGCCAAAGTGATCAATGTTTTTTCGTTTGACGAGATTTCAGGCAAGGAAGTTCGAAGATGTGCAAATCATATGTCCTCATCAATTTTGGGTTCATGTTCCAACAAAGAAGGGTATTCGTCCTCAGGAAGTGATCATTCATAAAATTCTAGCGCAAGAGCATATATGTAGGTGTGATAGTCGGAGATGTAGGTTGTCCCTCCTAAGGAGGGTAACCCATAACGAAACATAGATTTGGATGTTGATGCTAACAGCAAGGGTGATGAGCTAAATGGGAGAAGTCACATGTCCTTGAGTATGTCACAAGATATCGTTAGGGAGATTTTATTTGTTATTTGGCTAGCAAGGTCAATTTCCTCGAAAAGGATATCGCCAACACTCTTTTTCATTTTTGTTGTATATCAGGAAAACGAAAATGTATATCATGGGCAGGAAGGCTCAAGAGAAAACTTGTTTCTTGCCTACATGTGTTTCTTTTCGGAGTTGAATGTTCATCTTCCATTTGATGTGTTCATTACTGGCATGCTACACGAGTTAAAATTTTCCCCCTTGCAACTTCATCTTAACAGTTAGGCAACCCTTCAGGTTTTAAAATGATTCATAAAGGCTTGGCTCTAACCCTGACACTTTTCCTGTTTCTCTATTACTATCAAACTTGTCTGGCTAAAAAGACGAGATAGTTCTTTGTAAACCCAAAATTGATGATGACGTGTCATCTGCATACCTTCAACCTTACCTACCTAAAAGCTCCTCAAATGATGAAACACTTATCACTTTGGCCATTATTACTTTATTGAAAACTAGATGATGGGTATAACTCTAAAGAAGAAAACAAAAGTGCCAAATGAGGGCGATTCCACCCCTATTCATTGGAAGATAAGGACTTAGGCATGTTGGCAATTGCCAACCTTTAACCATTTGATTATCCATAATCCAATGGTTCATATCTTGCAACACTTTAAATCATTTTAACAGACGCAGATTTCAAAGTGAAGTAACCCTTCAAATTACAAGGATGACCCTCACATCATTGAGCCCTCTAATTGGTCTAACTACTACAAGGAGAGGACATTAGTATGCAGGACATGAACATTGTGAACCCCTTACTACTATACTTCAATGCTTGAGCTTGAAGAGCTAGTGTACATACTGCCTACCGATTGATATAAGTGATAACATCATCATGACCGAGTTGTGAGACCAATCAGACGTAATAACAAAATAACATTAGGGGTTAATTTTCAAATTACCACGTTAAACAAGGTTAGAAGGTTATTGAGTTATCATTAGGTCCTCATAAAGGCAAAAGCCCACCTAAGGTCCTATAAATAAGTCATGTAAGTGAAGCATTTAATACTTTAACACCTTCAACATTTATTGTACTTAACTAAAATTAAACATTTACTTGAACGTCGGAGTGTCTTTTGCAAGTAACCAACCAAACAAACACAATGAGAAAGAACAAACGGGCATAAGGAAGACCATCGACAAAGAGTGGGTGATTAGAGAAGTTATAAGATTAAGTGTAATATTAGCCTTATAAGAACATTTTGCAAAGTGCCTTTTGGAGGTAACCGACCAAATGGACACAAGGAGAACGACCAGACGGACTTAAGGAAGACGATCGACATAAAGTGGACGGTTAGAAAAGTTGCAATATTAAGTGTAATCTCAACCCTACAAGAATATTTTGGCGATTGGATAGTCCATCTTTATCATTATTTAATGGCTTTGGAACTACGACTTAAGTCTTTTTGCGATAGTAGTTAGGGCCAATGTTACCTTCTCGATTAACTGGTACCAGGTTTCTGCGTCTTGCAATACTCAACCTATAAAATATGAGTTGCTAGGGTGGACCTTCTTAGACCAATGTCTTATGGCATTTTCTGATACTGACAAGTATAAGTGCAAGGTTTTTCTAGGCGAGGGCTTGCAAAGAATTGATGGTGTTGTTAACGCATGTTTGATCTCCAGAAAAATGCCTCGACTAATCGGTCCATTTCTTTGTCGTGGGATATATCGTGATAACGAAGTGATCGCCAACCCACTAACATCCATATCTCTTTTAACTTCGTAGGATTTCTCATCTAAATTATTTCCTTGCACTTGTCAAGATTGGATTTGATCCCTTAATTGGTTAGCACGAATCCTAAGAATATACCTCCATTTACCACGAAAATGCACTTGAGAGGGTTTAGGTGCATGTTGTACCATTGTATTTGATAGAAAATTTCTTATAGATCTTGCACATGAGATGTTATATATGGAGTCGAATTTCACAACCATGTCATCTACATATATCTCCACATTTTTACCAATCTGCTTTCAAAATATCTTATCCATCAACCTTTGGTATGTAGTCCCTACGTTTTTTGATCGAATGACAATACTTCATAATAGTAGTTGGCCTTTTCGGATATAGGAATCTAGTTGTATTTAGAGTAAGCATCTAAAATATAGGGAACATTATAACTCGAAGTCTCATCTACCAACCAATCAATGCTAGGTAGAGGGTAAGATTCCTTTAGACAAGCTTTGTTCAAGTTAATGAAGTTTGTGCACATTCTTCATTGATTGCTCGGTTTTAACTCGGTTTCTTCACCATATGATCCAACTGCTCCTCTACCTCTTTTACTACTACTCCATTGCTCGTCGTGTTCCTTGTGGTTACTATAGGGATTAAAAATGTCCTATCAGCCTCATGGTAGATGCCGAAATCTTCTTGTAGGATTAAGACCACACTTAATCTTACAACTTCTTTAATCGTTCGTTCTATGTGGATTGTCTTTCTTATGTATGGTTGATCGTTCTTCTTGTGTCTATTCAATCAGTTACTTGTAAAAGATAATTTAACGTTCAAGTAAGTGTTTAGTTTTTTTTAAGTTCAATAAATACTAAAAAAGTATTAAATGTTTCACCTACATATTTATAGAATCTTAGGTGAGCCTTTACCTTTACGATCCTTTTAATATTATTTATCGTGATAATCTACAGATGAATCCCTAATGTTACTTTTTATCACATCTTATTGGTCTCGAACTTGATCTCGACGATGACATCTTTTATACTTTACAATTAAGGATAGGTGGTATGTATAGGTAATGAATAGTATGATTCTATCGTTTCCTTCCCTTATTCTTACTAGAATTGACTCATGGTTCTACAAACAGAAATACAAGTTAAACGTGTTGATTTAAGAATTTCATTTGAACTGCAATCCGTACTACAAATGCGTCTTGTTAGTATTAAAACGAGTTTACTTTTGGTTCAGTTTGGGTTTATGAAAATGTTTTTAATATATTAAATTATAGTGGTTTAATTTAAAAAAGGTTTGAAATTATTGCATGGTTTAGAAGTAGAACTCGTTAAGCAATATATATGAACAAGGCATCTATATATAGTTGGCCGATTATTAAATGAATGGCAATGTAAATAGAGAAGCAAGAGACCGAAATAAAGGGTGTAAAGGAAAAGAAGAGGGCAAAGTGATGAAAGAAATTGGAAGGTTTGAAAGTGTTAGTAAAAGAAAGTTAATGTGGGAGTAGGAGGAGAGTTAGAGGGAGAGGGAGAAAAGCAATAGTGAGTGAGATGTTGTTGTGGTTGTATTGTTAGATACGTTTTTGTTTCATTTGGTTTGAAGGTAAAAAATAGTGTATTTTGCGTGGGAAATGAGAGTAGTGACAGCAGCGTGGGTTTGTGGTATGCGTGGCATGTTTTGGACAAGAGGCGTGCATCAATGAGAGGGAACAACTTACCTGTCCAGAAACCTCCCAACAAAATTCTGGTCCCACCTAACATCTCTTTTTACAACTTAGAGATTCTGTCCAAAACTAGGAGGAGAAGGAAAGAAAGAAAGTTCTGCAGACTTTACTTTTCGATTGCAGCCTCAAGCTTAACCTTCTCTCCTAACAATCAACCCATCTCTTTGCCATTTTAGTTCCCAACATACATTACGTTACTCTGTTTATAGGATGGATTTAAGGATGTTTTACTTGGTTTCAAACTGTCACGCCTTTCATTATTTTTAATGTCAATTTACTTTTAATAATAATAATAATACATTTATACATTTATCAATTTCCTTTAACTTTTTAATGTCATGCCTTTATTATATTGTATTCAAAAATCAAAATAACTTTCTATTAGGGAAAATTTATTTATTTTATTCCATTTCTCAATTTTTATGCTGTTGGGTTATTCCCCATAACTCTAGTTTTAATTACTTGGGCAGTTAGTAGGACACTGCCAAAAATAAGTATTGGATATTAATTACTTTGATTGATTAAAGTTTATATTATTATATAATGAATATTTATATATCTTAATTTTTTTATTAATAAAATAACCGAGGTAGACATTATCAATATTAATTTACGATATTTATATTTAAAAACAAATTTAATGCAAAGATAATATATGCCGTTTCTATATGCAGCAGGAAAAATAAAATTATAGTTTTTTTTTTAGTTGAGATGTCTCTCAATAATAATGTGCATAAGGACGAAGGTATCATGGGATGTCGTGGAGTCTTCAATTTTGCCTCTACCATTTCCCTATTAACTTGTCACACAATCCAATAATGCATATGAATGACTTCATGGTTGTACTGATCAATTCTATTTCTTTTTGGCAAGACTTTTCAAATACTTGAAAACGTAAGAGATATGAATTAATTAAAAAATTATACATATCAAATCTATAATGTTAAGAATTAAAATTAAATATATCTCTTTTCTAAATCATTTGAGGCATTTTACACTCTTATAAAAAAATCTCAAATATCTTATAATTCTACTTCTAAATTAGAACATTAACATCATATTTTAAGAACTATAAAAAAATTAAAAGATCAAATTTTGAGAAAATATGTTAAAATGAATCGAATTAAATAATAATTTAATCTCATAAATATTTATAAAATGATATTTACATTTACTTATATAAAATGAAATTATCTTATTTTTAGTTGATATGTCATCTTTAACATATTCTTTACACGTTGAATCACATACATATCAAACTAAAATAATGGATGATCTAACAAAAAGTCTAATAACAAATAATATAAACTCAACAAATATCAAAACTAGTTAAAATATGTTTTAATTTATAATTTGATATCATATTTAAAAGTAAACTTTAACACACATTTTATTTAATTATGAAATTATTTTGTTTAAAATGTGATATGTTTAGCAAAATTTTAAAAATGAACATGAATAAAATAAATAAAATAAAATCAATTACTATTTTTGTTCATAATCAAACTCACACATTTAAATACAGTTATTAGGAAGCTTTTTGACATCTTCAAAATCAAATTCTCTTAATAACTATATTTTTAATATGAATATTAACGGATTTTATTGATTACTAAATTTTCATGGAAGAATTTACTTGTAACTCATTTTACGAGGTCTTCCCATTGACTGGATTTTTTTTTTTCATTAGGAAAATGAGATTTTAACACCATTTTTTGATACCATTTTGACACTGCACACGTGTCAAAATATGGTTGGACGATTTCAAATTAAAAAAACAAACTTTGTTTTTCTCTTCCAAATATACTCCTGCCTCAACTTTTTTAATTTGAAATCGTCCCATCACATTTTGACACGTGTACAGTGTCAAAATGGTGTCAAAAAATGGTGTTAAAATATCATTTTCCTAATTGAAAAAAAAATCCAGTCAATGGGAAGACCTCGTAAAATGAGTTACAAGTAAATTCTTCCATGAAAATTTAGTAATCAATAATTGAGCAGAATATTAATTTAGAGGCAATGTTTCAGTGGTTAAGTAAGTTTGATCTTTATTCCTTGAATTGGATTGTTTGGAGCAGCAGTGACGTTAACAGAAGAAAGCATAAGGACAAATGAGACGTGTATACGTCACATACAAAAAGAAAGAAAAGAGAAGTAACCTTTGTGGGTGGCAGGAAGAACAGAAGAGAACAAGTGAGTAAGAAGGATGAAAAAATTAACCAAAAAAAAAAAAAAGACAAATTTGAGGATAAGATGCATATCTTGTTCATCACAAAGGGAAGCCACCCACAGTTTAGCATAGCAGCCACCACGCCACACCTCAACACGCCTCTCTTTTCCACCTTTCCTTTCAAATCTTCTATATTCCTTTTTCTACTTATCATCACATATAATATCTACATCACACTCCACTGCATTTTCTTCCATTCCTATTTCCGTCTCTAACAATTATTCTTCAACTTTTATGTTTTTCCAAAAATTAATTAAATACTTTTCCCTTTTAAAGTCAAGATAATATCTATTTCAAGAAATTTTATTAAAAAAAATTACAACATTATGAGATGTAAAACATGAGTTTAATTTATATAAGAAATTAATGACACTCTAACTCAAAATATTGAGACAATGGATTCTAAAAATACCATAGTACGCAACGCTTTTACAGCTTAGCAAAAGGTAAAAACAGTATATTTAATATAAATATAAAGAAATACTGCTAGAAGTATTTAAAAAGTTGATGTGATATACATAGATGTATTAGAGTGGATGTGTCGTGTAGTAGCAGTGAAAGTGGCTAGGGTGCGGGGATTGGGTTGTCGTAGCCAAATGTAGAATGATAGGTTGTGCGATGAGTATTTATAGATATGGATAGAATAGTTGCTATAATCTCATACACACAACACACGTCTCATTCGTGTATCTAAGTGATGAGATTGGTGATAATGGACTCTAACTCACATATAATACAACTTATAACCTTTTTTTCTTTTTTTTTTTTCATACTCAAATGTTAAAAAATAAATTATTTGACATCAATAACTACTATTTGATAACTTTTTATAAAAATAAAATGATTCTAACCAAAAAGTAAATTTTTATATTTTCAAAATAAAAGGAGAAAAAGGAGTAAAATATTTTTTTGGTATCAAGTTGCAAATCCTCACACAACATGACACATTAGCTACTCCCCGAAACATCTTTCTTTAAGGTTGATACGTTAATTAAGGTCCTACGGAGCTTCCCCATAAGCCACGTTTCTATGCACCAATGATTTACAATATAAACTTACACCCCAGAACACATTTTTCAGTCATATGTGTGAATGGTTGGAGTTTAAGAAATTAGACTTAATACATTTTGGATTATGTTTATAATACACTTAAAAGTTATTTTAACTCAATTTAATATATTATATATTCTTCTTAAAGGTTTCAATATTATGATATTATACTTATTAACAACCCTTTTAACTTGGTCTTATCCTAAATGTTATCTTTCTTGATTGGATTTGAAGTTCGTGTTTGAAAAACGAATTCCAGAAAGATTGAATAAAAGAATTGAAAACGAAAGCTAGATTAATAAAAAAAACAAAACAACACTCATACAAAAACGTACAATGTCGAATATATTTAACCTAACTTTTATGTCAAATTCGAGAGCAATGTCATATCGGAGACGTTAATTCAATGTTAATTTAATGTCGAATTTTGTCAATATACGATGTTATTTTAACGTTAAATTTTGTCAATATTCAATGTTAATCATTTTTTTAATTAATTGTGATTTTTTCTTATAACTCTACGAGACCTAAAAAGCAGAAAAACAATAAATTTTAGTTTTGGTATTTTATAAAGCATGAACTACGAACAGTAATATAGGATCAACAACAAAGAACAATGACAAACAACAAATAAGTTCAATCAAATAACAACAAACTACTTCAACCAAACAACAACAAAAAACAAGTTCAATAAAAAAAAACAACAAACAAATTCAACAAATAAGTTTTGCAAAACGAAAACGAAAACTAACCTTAAAAAATGTAAGTTAATTAAAATAAAGTGTTGCCACCATTGAGAAAGAAAGTAAAATATACCTATGAAGGACAAGAACACGAAAATAATCGGTAAAAACAAACGAAAATCATACCTAAAGTAGTTAGTTAACATGCATTTGTATCAAATGAAAGAAAGATTACATATGATGGTCGTCAAACTTCGTTCGAGAAAAGTTTGAAAAGAGAAGAGGGTCTCGTACGCTAAGATAAAGTGAATGAATTTTCAATCTCCCGCTCAAATTTTTATTGAACTCACTAATCTTTTTGACGTCTAACGTTGGGGCATTCGACATTCTATATCATTTTACGTCAAATTACAATTATAAAAGACGTTTAATAATTGCATTTATTTACAAAAATATCACCGGTCATTTTTAATTTTGGCTATTGAATGGTTGGATGTTGAACGCCTGACGTTATACACTGTTTTTGTACTAATGCAATTGGCAAAACAAGATATGACCTAATTTTTGTGTGATAAGTTTTAAAGAGCCAAAAATAAAATTCAACCAAATTAACGATGACAATATCTATTATAAGAAAAATAAATATATATTACAAGGTTATTAGAGTTTTGTTAAGTTTATTTTATAATACGATGTAAAAGATTAGTTCTCTTAAGACCATAACGCATGTTAGTAAGAAAATACTTTCATCGTAAAGACCTTCAACTAACTAACTACTATTTTTATTAATCAAATAATATAATCTATTTTCATTACTTAATAGTGTCTATTATCATTAAAATCAAATAATAGTTTTATTTAAACCATTTAATTGGATACTCTGGATTATCTGATCATAACACTTAATGTTAAAGAATACTTGGTATTCTTAATTTTAAAAGGATATTAAGAGGTTTCTTAGGTGTAATTCATGACCCACGTACATCCTAGCCTGGGTTCGAAGTCATTTCTTAAAGAAATTATATTTAAAATATTAGATGTATTTTTGGTGTAAATTAAAACATCTTAAATTTTCCCAATTTCATATATTCTTTATAAAAATAAATTTTGCTCAAACAATTATGTATCAATATAAATATTAACTTACTCGATAATATATTATGTAAGATGTTATACTTCTATTGATAAGGTTGGCTTGTGAGTTTTTAAATGCAATGCTTTTAAAAGAGTTATAGTTGTTTCAAAGTTGAAAGTATATTTAAAGTATATCTAAAGTATCTTAATACTTATTAGTTCTTATTATAACATGGGACGACGAATCATACAAAATGTTTCTGAAAGGTATAATTTATTTTAAAAATTTGATTTTTTAATCTGCTTACAAATTGACAGGTTAATTATAAGAATTTCCTTAATTTTATTTATAAATACTCCTTTCATTCTACAATTTGATCGTATTAATGTATTATGCCAATAAATCAAGTTGAGTGAGATTTATTTTTATATATTAATGTATTTTAATTAAGTCCAATTTAAATTCAAATAAAAAGAAAAACTTTCCCAAAATTCTCTTAGTGTTTGGATATACACAAATTTATACATCGTTTGATAATTATCTTTAAGCTAAACTATTTTCTTAACCTTTAGGCTTAATGCATATTTGGGTAGCCTTTCAAACTACCATAACTCATGCTTTTAAACAATTTTACTACTTAAGTGAGGATAGATTTATTCAATGGACTAATTTTAGAGATACATAAGGTTTAGTCAACCATGACTTAAACTTTCCTAATTGATTATCAATTTTTTTTTCTATTTATTTTAATAATAGCATTAATTTTTAATAACTTTTGATAATTATTACTAAGTATATAATTTTATATTACATTTAATTATAGCATTTATCATATTTTATATAAATACATATTCAAATTTATGTACAAATGTTCACTAATTATAATTTATTATCATATAAAATTTAAATTTATCTTATATTTCCCTGGATAAGAAAAAAAAGTCACATATGGTGGACTTTAATATAAAACAATCTATCTAATTTTATTTTATTTATAATAATTATTTCTAAAACACCTTCTAATTACCAACATTCTAATTTCATTTACTATTATAGTTTATGATGTCAAACTTGAGCATATTTTAAAATTTACTTTTGAATTTAGATGAAGAAAAATAATCAATATTAAATGAATTTTTATTCAAAGTAAATTTTCTATTTTTATTTAGATTTACATCTATTAAAAATATAATTTAGACATAAAAGAATAAGCTCAATTTTTTTTAAATTTATGTGCATCCCAATCTTTTTACTTTATATAATCTATAATTAACATAAATTAAATACTTAAAATAAACCTCTATTTATGTTTTATTGAAAATTTTGACACATAAAATTCATTATTTTGCAAACACGAACTTTATTGAAAAAGAAAAATATAAGATTAAGAGAATGCTTCAAACATTTATTAATATTGACCACTCTTCCTAGTGTTGTGCATTCTCCACACCTAAGATCATGTGCTCCCGTGACAAATCACTAACCATCATTACAAAGTAAAAGGGTGAGCTATTATGAAACAAACAAACAAAACAGAATATAACTTTTCATAACAAACCACGACAATATTTTAGCATATAAAGTTCTCAACATAGAGACATTCCTCCTCTAACTTGAACACTTCAAAGACCCTCTAACATCATACACACTCCACATAGTTCATAAAGTTATCTATTCATAGATATTCATCATCTGACTTCGACACTTTAAGAAGTATCTTCTCTATCGAGAGATATCACCAGAGGGATCTCTCAAAGCACCCACTCGAGGAACACCAAAATCCAAACCACAATCATATTCACAACATACAAAACTCAAAAACACCTCTAAAAGTTCCAACTTCAAAATAATAATTTAAAAACCCAAGATACTGACACACCCTTGTATTCATGAAACTCATAAAATCATGAAAAAAAGAATTCTTTCACCAAAATATCACTTTTTTTTTTTCAAAAACGTTATTAGAAGTCTCACATCTACTATAAATAAGGACACTTTATAGTTTATAGTATATAAGTGGATGTGGAACTATGTTAGAGTTTATCAAACCACTTATTGATGTCTAGTTCCATTTATAATATATAAGTGAGTTCAAACCTTATCTTCCAAGTTATTTTTTCTCATTAAGTTTGACACTCAACTATTTTATTAGTATGCATATTATGAGTTTCACTTTTTTTTTCTTAAAATCTTATAAATACTTAAAAGATTTTATGGGATCTTCTAATGAAAATAAAATATTAAATATATCTTTTTAATAAAATTATTTAAAAAGTAACCATAATATATAACTTTCTTATATTATAATAATTACTTTATATATTTTTTAGAAAATTTATATTATAATAATCACTTTATATCTTTTAAATAAAATAAATAATAAAGTACCTTAAATATATTTTTAAATTTTATTATAATGTTTTAGGATCTTAAATTATGAGATTATCTTTTATATTTAGTGACTATGTTTTTACATTATCATAAGGTTAAAATAAATGTTAATTTATACATTATTTTAAGTTTAAAGAGTTTGATTTAATTTTTTAAATTACAAGAGGCCTAATAAAATTTAATAAAGTTAACGGAACAGAAACTTGTTTTTTCCATGTGTATTACAATACTTGGATCAAAATAAAAATAGTTGGGTCAATAACTGATTATTCTGACAATGTAAGATTGGAAAATAGTTATATGATATTAGTTTTCTACCACACATCATCCATCCCAGGAGCAACAAATTATTTTGAATAATTGGAATGAACTAAAAAAACAAAAAACGACACAAAAACTGGTAAAAAGGAAGAAGAGTAGTGTAATGTAACTGAAGCAGTTGCTGAATCGTAGTTTGACCTCGAGATAAGTTTGGTCTTAAACGAGTGCCCAGGATTAGGTACCTGAAATTGCCCACTCCAATGTCACTGCCTGCTAAAACACGTTCCTAACGGCCACGCACCAAAACACATGTGTCCATCACGCGCACCTCCGAGAATAGCGAATGTTGTTTTAAACCTGGGGTTAACTAAAATTTTCAAAATAACTGAAGTTAGTTGTTTCACTCAACAAATTTAACCGCTTTTAAAACAAACTCTCATCATATTATTTACCCTCTCCTTCCCATTCCTTTTGCTATCTTGTTAAAACAAAAACTAATACAACTCAGGTAGGATGAGAAGAATAGACTATTCAAAATCAAAGGTATGCTGCAGACAAGAGAAAAGCATTTTCTTTAGGCAGTACAAAATAAGAGCCATTTTTAATTTTTAATTTTTAATATCCAGAGCATCAAATTATGCAGGACGAGGGTGCGGATCTGGGTCAACCAAGTTTGACCAGCACAAACGACAACATTAGGGCTGTTTCAGTAATTAAGTAGTTGTGGTCCCACCTTAACATTTGTTGTGTCCGCTTACATATACATACTTATTTCTGAAGAGGTATTTAAAAACCTTGGCAGTGTCTTTGATGTTGTTGTGGTCCAGGTTTGGAGATTCATAACATCACATTGCATTACCTCCTATATATAACTTGCTTCCTAGGTTTTCTTCCCTTTTATCTCTCAAGGGAGAGACAAGAAAAAGAGAAGAAGAAGAAGGAGGAGGAGGAGGAAGATTGGTTAACGAAGGGCATGAGAACAAGGAGAGGAGCTTGTTATTCTGGAGTAGTATCAAGGATGTGTTCGGATGTGAGGCTTGCCAACAAAAACAAGGATCTGCACATGCATATGCGTGTGCATGTCGCCGGAGACTCCTTTAGTTATAGCCGAAAAAGGCAGAAGAAGACGCCGGAAAAAACCGTTACCGATTACGATTTTTTTGAGTCTTTGCCGGATGACCTTGTAATCTCTATCTTCTGCAAGCTTAGTTCTACCGCCACTAAACCTTCCGATTTTCTCAATGTTTTAATCACGTGCGTAATTTTTCAACCATTGTTTTTCTATTCTTCTTACATTTTCTCTGGACGGTGTCTGATTCCAGTCTCTGTGTAACAGGTGTAGGAGATTAAACAAGTTAGCACTACATTCGCTTGTTTTGTCCAGAGTCTCTCCCAGAGCTTTCGCTATTAGAGCCAAAGATTGGTGCGATTCGGCCCACCGTTTCCTCAAAAACTGTGCGGATGCCGGAAATGTTGAAGCCTGTTTCACTTTAGGCATGGTGAGTTAACCTGAAATTCAAGTTAGGAAATTAGAAAAATACTGTCTTGTGTGAAGAAATTGTCAATTGTTATTACTTTTTCAAAAATCTAACTTGTTGATTTCTATCTGTTGTGTGCAGATTCGGTTCTACTGCTTGCAAAACCGAGGGAGCGGCGCGTCGTTAATGGCCAAGGCAGCGATAAACTCCCACGCGCGTGCTCTGTACTCGCTGGCCGTGATTCAGTTCAACGGCAGCGGCGGAACCAAAAGCGACAAGGACTTACGCGCCGGCGTGGCGCTCTGCGCCAGAGCGGCGTTTCTCGGCCACGTCGACGCGCTGCGAGAGCTCGGTCACTGCCTGCAAGACGGTTACGGCGTGCGGCAGAACATCGCCGAGGGGCGGCGGTTCCTGGTGCAGGCAAACGCAAGGGAGCTGGCGGCCGTGTTGTCGACGAACGCCGCCGCGCGCCACTGGCTGACGTGCAACCTTCAGCCACAGCTTCGGCAGGGGATCGGATGTCCGTTGCTCAGCGATTTCGGTTGTAACATCCCGACGCCGGAGGTGCATCCGGCAAGCCGGTTCATGGCGGAGTGGTTCGCCGCTCGCGGCGGTTCGCCCGGACAGGGGCTGAGGTTGTGTTCGCACGCGGGGTGCGGGCGGCCCGAGTCCAGGAAGCACGAGTTTCGAAGGTGTTCTGTGTGTGGCGCGGTGAACTATTGCTCACGCGCGTGCCAAGCGCTGGATTGGAAGTTCCGGCACAAGGTGGAGTGCGCCCCCGTGGAGCGGTGGCTCGACGAAGACGGCGAAGACATCGGAGACGAGGATAGTGACGGCGAGGTTATGGCTATGGCGGATAGTTAGGCAGTTTTTCTCAACGTACAAGTGACGGTAACGGAAAGGGAGGCTGTGGTGGACGGAGGAAGATTTGAATCTATTTTTGGTGAAGAGAGAGAAAAAATACTATTAGTTGTTCGTCTCCAAAAAAAAGGTATAGAGTACGTTTTTTTTTTCTTGTATAGTGAGAGAATTCTCATGGAAAATCGAGAGTAGATTAATTTTCTCTATCTTCGCAATTTCAGAGTTTAACTTTAATTAGAGAATCAATGCTAAGATCTTAATGTGAATTTTAATCTATCTGAGAGTAATTGATGCGAAATAAATTTAATGTTTAAAAATAATTTGTAGAAAATATATGTTAGGGAGTAGATAAATATAGTTTGTTTGGAATTGGGGTGTTGGTAGATATGACAAAATTAAATGTAATTAAGTTGAAGGTGGAGGATTTGGTGAGGTGTGATTTGTCTCTACTGATTTAATGCGGCGCCATGGAATAAGTTAAAAAACTAATTCAACAGTTTCACACACTTTTACCTTCCCTCACATGCATGCTATATCATTAGGGAGGCTTCATTATTTGTGATCCAACAACTTGTTACTAACTTGATGAAAATTATTACAAAAATGTTTTAATGACATATTATACAAAGCAACTTATCATATCATTACTTTGTACCAATAATTATTCGTAAGATACTATTAAATTTTGTTTTTATTTTTATTTTATGAAAGACAGCAACCAAATCGCATAGGAAAGTTTAAGTGAGGTTAATAATAATTACCATTTCAGTGCTCTTTGAGTACAACACTAATCTTCAACCAAACATTTGCTTCACCTGTTTACAACATGTTTCTAATAATTGTTCTATTTATAACAATTTTTAAATCGCCTATTTCAAAATTCATAAACTGAAGTTCATCTATAATGAATAAAGTTTTAGCTTTAAGACTTTGGTAGTGCAACTCCTTAAGTTAATTAAAACAACAAAAAGATTATATATATATTGCGTTGAAGCCTATTTTACTAATAGATAATGCATTCAATGAATGGTAAATTCCAAATTTAATTAGATAGAAATACGAATCTTATAAGCAAGCATGTGTAGAGGACGATAACATGGATGCCACATAAATGTTTTGGTACTTTTAGTCAGTTCTAAAGTTCACGACATTAACTACAGTACCCTGTACAGTATTTTAACTTTGATTAATTAGATAATAAAAGTCAACTAGTAAAATAACTAAAGCAGTTACTCGTTACAAAAATAGACAGTTATGTCATAACAATGATGAACATACTTTTTGGTGAAAATAAATTTACTAGCAACATTACATTTTATTTTTCTGAAGTATATATATTATTAGTAATGAATTCTATTTTGGATAGTTTTTTTTTTCTATAATTCTTTTTCAAAAAAAGGATTTTTACTTCCTTGCACCATGGCTCCAAACAGTGTAGAGAATCGATTGGCATGATTTAATGAATTTATGAAGCTGCAGTAGTAGATTTAAGCGCATTAACTTTTGTGCACATAATTGGGAAGTAGCTTTATTTCTATTTCTTTACATTTGACCTAATTTATTATTTATTATAACTAATGAGCATTGCATTAATTTTTTTTTTATTCAATACCTAACAAAGTTGTACAATAAAATTATGTTAATGGCATTGGTAGGATTACAACTAAATGCTACTCCAGAACCAGCTTTCATCTAGCTTTAATTATCACTGTCTTTTTTTTTTGGTCAAAAAGGAATAAGAAAAGTTGAAAAAAGAAAAGTAGGAGAAACATTTGCAAATTTCTTGTTGGGTTTCAGAAAAAGTTAGCTGGCAGGAACTCTGTACATATATAATAGTTGGAAAATAAAAAAGGGAAATTTAAAAATAAAGATTCGATTTTGAATAGATTATTCATGTCAAAAGGGAAATAAATTAATTAAATGGGTGTAGAAAGAAGGTGAGGGGATGATGGAGTGCACTTATTCTTTCTGCAATGCTCTTTATTTATTTATTTTTGGTCCAGGATCATTATTTATTTCAGTTGCACTTAACCCCATATAGTAGTGAATGGGTGGACCAGGCAAGTGCAATAACTAGTCACATTTCCCAAATTCATTCAAATTTTAGAGTTGAAATTACAAAAAGGAATATCTCAAAAGACATTATAGAGAAGTATAAAGAAAGGGTTACATTTTGGCATCCTTTTAAAGCAACAAACATTGGATTCATGAGTGAAGTCGTTTACTTAGAAAACATGAAACAAAAACTGAGGGAAGTTAAATTCAGTGATCAATTTCACTTGTCTCTTATTTGAATTAGAAGATGAAAAAGTGAGTAGAAAAAGGGCATATATATGTTTTTGTGTATACTAGAATATAATTCGTTTATTATAAAACAAAAGTAGTTAACTATGGTACGTGCTAACTACCACTATTTTGTGGAAATATGATGAACCTTCTAGGACAGATAGGTTTCTTATGCCTTTGATTTGGAAATCTAACTGTTAATTTTCTTTTAAAAAATTTATTTTCTCCCTTTCTTCTTGTTTTGCCTCTTGCTTTGGTATCTTTGCATTCCATTGCAAAGCATTCACCATCTTATGCTTTCTGTCTAATCATATTTCGTGCCAGAATTAGAGGGAGACATTTATTAATATCATAATCAGAACCAATCTTTGATCGATAATGTATCATGTTCTTTTAAAAATTCTAAATAAGTATAAATATTTAAGGAGATTAATAGGACCGTTTGTTTGCCCCTTTTTCAGAAAAATAAAACTGTCCTTTTCGGAATAAAAATACATAGAAAAAGTTTATATTTATAGAAAGCAGAGCTAATAGTATTAAAAGTTAGAAAAAAATAAAAAAACAAACAATTACTTCTTTAAAACTCTTACTTTTGAAAGCTGTTTATAAACGTTATAAAGAGCATTTGAAAATATAAATGAAAAATACCGTACTTTTTCTAAATAATAACTTTTAAAATATGTTTAATCATTTCGGAGGTATTTATTTGTGAGGGTGTCGATTAGGTCCTTGTTTTTATAAAGAGTTCAATTAGGTCCCTTTTTATGTAAGATTGAGTCAATTATGACTTTGTCGTTAAATTTAGTGGATAACATTAAAATTTGTGTGTTAGCTTGTTGACTATGCAATTTTTAATGACGTGGCAGAGTTACATGGAACTTTCCTCCATTGACGCACCATCACGAAACTTCGTCCATCACCAACTATAAATCAAACGCAAAGAAACCCAAC
This sequence comes from Vigna radiata var. radiata, assembly GCF_000741045.1. NCBI lineage: Eukaryota > Viridiplantae > Streptophyta > Magnoliopsida > Fabales > Fabaceae > Vigna > Vigna radiata. The sequence continues at coordinate 470,852 of NW_014543258.1, read as the reverse complement.
AAAAAATTGTGCCGCCAGGAGCCAAGGCAAAAGCACCATCTCCCTCGTGCTTTCATCAACCTGTGGGAACCATAAACCCTCGTGCTTTCATGTGAAACTTCATTAACAATTAACCACTAACTTCATTCATCACAATACACTGACAACCACAAAATTCACTTGAAAAAAAGTAATAATCATCCATTTACAGCTTAAAATCACAGAGTAGTAAGCACCTAAGTAAGGTCAGTTTTAACCACAAACAAACATTCAGTAGAATAAAACTATCCACTATTCGAAACCAGATCGAATCAAGTCACAACAAGGGAATCAAAGAACTATAGCATAACACTTAAAGAAATATTAAAAAAATATGAATAAATTACCACTATCGCCGATTAGGAGAAGCTTGATGATATAATCATAATCAGCTCGAGCTCTTACAAGATAACAACCATGGAGAAGGAGAGGAGAGTATAAAAAGGCGATCCAAGAAGGAATTAGGATGAAATTGAAAATGATAAGATTTTGTGGGGTGAAGTAGAAGCGATTTCAAACTGGTTGGAGAAAGAGAGAAAATGAAAGAGAAGAAGGCAAAATCGAGATCTGAAAGGGAAAAGGGTGTTCTCTTCTCTGTAGTGGTCGGGCGTTGAAAAACACTTTTTCTTTTAGCAAATCACCTTTTGCAGGAACAAGAAAATTATGTAAGATTTCCTTCTCGTTTTCTGATTTTAAAAACTATTTTCTAAAACAATTTCATATTGCACCAATTTTGTGTAGGAACTAAAATCAGTTCTCAAAAAATAAAAATCAAACACACCCAAAACAAAGTTATCTATAGATCTGCCAAGAGAGAAAACAAAATTTAGTCATCAATGAACAGTGGAGTACAGTGGCGTGTGTTGAACATGAAAAACAAGAGACAATGGCATTTGTTTCAATCTATTAGAAACATATAAATCAGGATCTCAATCATCATCGTACAATAAGGATAGTTACCTGTTGACTCACTGGCAAGCGTACCAGATCGTTCAAGTAATATAATCGGCAATACCCGATATCGTTCTTCCCAAGAGACTCGAAAGGACTTATCGTTCGTGTGAATTGAGATCGTAAGACTTGTAGAGAAAAATTAATTGTTTGGAATGCAAGGACAGAAAATAAACATGCAATGTGTTTGATTCAATTGACGAAAAAGACTATGGATGAATGAAGTTGTTGGGGGTTGAAAATTTCATCTTATCCGCTCCCTCTTATCTACTCCTCTTTTTTAATGTGCTTGATTATCTAATTGTTATGTAAACTTTCTTGGCCTACTCTTAACCCGATCCCTCGGCGAAAAGAGCCTATTACTAATTACCAGCTTGCTATCCCTAGCCTCCCCTAACAATTAGCAACACATTACCGAACAAAAGCAAAAACAATTGATTGTCCTACCTCCCTATCCCTAGGTGGTATTTCATTAATCAAGGAATTTCTCACCAGTTCAGGACAGTACTGTACGTTCCTGTATCAATAGAGACAAACCACAGTTATCGAATGAGTTAAACGATAAAAGCTTTAAGCACAGATGAGAACCCAACAATTGATAATCAAAGCATATGACAATCATATAAGTAAACAAGAGTTTCAATAAAAGAGAGTTTCAAAAGATTACATTGTTTCCCCCAACAACAAAAGGGTTTAGTTCACCATTGTCATGGTGAACCTAGATGAAAATAATGGAAGAATGGAAGGGCAAACTCTAGATAGGATGAAAAGGAGCCTAAGCATCCAAGAGATCTTCTCCAAGGAGTGAAAATTAGGTCTAGCTGCCCTCTTCTGTCAAAAGAATCAGAATGAAATCGTAACAGGGCTATTTATAGCTGAGGAGCGTCACAGAAAACAAGCCCAAGCCCAGCAGACAACCACCCGGTGTCACACTTATGCCGCTCGGCGGTTTGCCCATTATCGTGCCACCGCCCGGCGCCAAGGGTCCACCGTTCGGCGGTTTGCCCCTAATCGCAAATCCGCCCAGCGTCCACGCCAGTTGCCTCCTCCTCGCATTGGACCGCCCAACGGTGAATTTTACCGTCGGGCGGTTCCTAGACTCTTCTTTTCTTCAATTTTCTTCTTCTGTCTTGAGTCTAAGACCTTCATCTTCAACCCCAGTCTTCACTTTCATCAAAATCATTGCAAAACAATGCAAAACAAGCATAATATTGCTAAAAACAGCTTTTGACTCTCGACTGACTCATTTATTGGGTTTTACTTTATTCTAAGCTCATTCTAAGTCTTAAAGGGTGTAATTTGGTCTAAAATGACATATGAAAATAACTGTGTTTCAACCGTTATCATTACCGTGCGTCTTTACCACCACCAATAATCTAAAACCTACAAATCATTCCCAAAATCACAGAAACCGCAACACCTTCATCTTCCATCAACCAATGCTTCTTTCTGCTTGCTAAAATCCCAAATCGAACCTATAAGAAGGATCAACATCCAACGTGCCACCACGGGAGGAATTTCCAGCGCCTTCGTTCTCCTTTGCGTGCGACACAGCGCAAGCTCCCTTGCCTGATCTGCAGAACCCTAATTTTGGAGAAAGGGGACTGCCACGTGATGACCTATTTATGTGCCACGTGGTTATGAAATGCCACCTCACCATGCCACCAGGCAACACATTTAATGCTGTCCACAAAATTTAACGGTAGGGGCTTTATTGATTCAATTTTACATAAAAAGGGACTCAATTGAGTTCTTTCAAAATACGGGTGTTGAGATTGTTGACAACACAAACTCTATATCAAACTAGTTTTTGATGATGACAACACAATGCTTAATAACAGTACACATGTTGCTGCATTACATGTTCTTATTCTGAATTGTTTGTCATATCTGCTGAACATGTGTTGATGTACTGTGATGTTTGTTCCTATGATTGATTGTGTGATATAATTGTGGAATATGCTTGTATGAATATGTGGAATATGAATTGGTTGATTAAAAACATTTTATTTCACATTTCTGGAAGTGAAAGATCACAAGCACCTTTATGAACTTATAATTGAGTGACAAAGTTCTAGTCTAGTCGAATACACCTATAATGGATTCGACTATGCTAAAACCTTTGTACAACTTTTGAGATTCAGTGTTGTGTGATATGTTGAGTTGAAAAGAATTTCAAAGTGTTTTTACATGTTTCAGTCGACATTGTATAATGCATATTCGACTGTGTTACTGATCTGTTTGGAATTCTGTTATGCTTACACGCTCCAACGGCTATATTTTTGAAAGTTAGTTAAGCATTGATGACTTGGTCAACTGAAGGTTGAGCCTATGGTGAGTGATACTAGCTCCGACGGTCTTCTAGAGGAAGAAAACTAGATGGAGAGGGGAAAGGTCGTGAGAAGTGACTTTGGTAGAGAGTTTCCCGTGCTGGATATTGGCATCAACAGAAGAAATGATTTCTCATATTGTAATAAATGTGTGTTGAATTTTGTTGATTGAGAGCCTATATGTTGACTGTCTGTTATAACTATTTTAATACAGTGGACTGAATTAGTAGGCTATTCGACTGAGAAACAATCTGTCTAACAGAAAACTATAAATTGACTGAACACGAGTTGTTCAGAGACTTTTGATGATCTGACATTTTCATTTCTTGTTTCAGATTGAATTCTCTGTTTTAATAGCTCCAAGAATTCTCCAAGAAGACGATGGTGATCTATCTTGAGAGAGATTCAAAGGGAGAAGGCAATTTGTGCTGACTGTGTGATCATTATCTACACGAAAAAGGTGCTTCTTGATTGATCTTTAAAGGCTTGGCATCCTATGAAGATTGCTGCATTGATTGAAGGCTTAGCAACCTGTGAAGTCTGATGTGTTAGGCTTGACATCCTGTGAAGAGTACTAGTTACACGTTGAGGATTGTTCGACGTGGGTTCAGATTGTAGAAGAGGGGATTCTTGTTGCAATTCTGGTTTTTTTGTGCAGCTATATTTTGGTTTTGGGTTAGAGAGGAGATTTATATTTTTGCGTGTGGGTTCTATATATTCCTTGTCGTAAAAACCACAACCATTATAGTGCATTTGCTTCGTGGATTGGAAGGACACTAGATGTAGGCATTGTTGGCTGAACCAGTATAAAAACCAGTGTTTGATTTTCTCTATACCCGCACTCTTTATTTCCAATCGACTTTATTTGTTTAGCAGTCAACTGCGTTTTTCTGCTGCATTGAATTTTTCATTACTTGCATTTCAAGAAAGATAAAAAAGCTTTGCACTTTCATATAAAGATTACGAAAAGATTTTGTTTTTGAACTAACACCAATTCACCCCCTCTCATGGTGTAAAACGAAGCCTACTTGTTTCTAAAAAACGGGGACCTAATTGACACAAATAAGGACCTTCGAAATGATCAAACCTTTAAAATAAGTTCATAAAAATTAGGGTATAGTTCGGTAAAATTTTATTGACTAACTAATGTTTTACTAGCATAAGACCTTTTGAGGTTATATTATCTTTGTAGTTGTAATGTACACAATCTTTATCTTACTGCACTTATTTTTTTAACTTAGCATATTTTGAACTAGACAACTGATAACGGTCTAAAAACCGTTATTTTCATACTTAAATTTGATATCAAAGCACACCCTTTATGGCTTAGAATGAGCTTAAAATCAAGTAAAAATCAAGTAAAACACTTAGTTGAGTCATGTGAGAGTCAAAAGTTGTTTTTAGATATATTATGCTTGTTTTTACATTGTTTTGCAGGGTTTTGAGGTGAATTGAAGATGGAAGTAAAGCAAGGTGGACTTAGACCCGTGAAAGATGAAGAAAAAGGATGAAAAGAAGAGTCAAAGAAACCGTTGAGCATCCAGGGCGATTAGAGGCAAACCGCTCAACGGTAAAACTGACCGCTGAGCGGTCACACGACTAAGAGGGAAACCGCTGAGCGGTTATCTGTTGTTATTTGGCCTAGATTCTGTTATCTTTTTGGCCTATATATAGCCCCAGTTCGATTCAAACCTCATTCTTTTGGCAGAGAGAAACGTCCACAACAGTTCTACACTCCTTGGAGGCCGTTCTTTGGATGCATAGGCTCCAAACTACTCAATCTAGGGTTTATTCTTTCATTCTTCCATTGTATTTCATCTAGTTTCATCATGATTATGGTGAACTAAACCCTTTGTTGTTGGGGAACAATGTAATCTTTTGAAACTCTCATATATCCAAATTCTTATTTACTTTATATGCTTGCATATGCTTGATTTATCAATTTTTGGGTTCCTTACCTTTGCTTAATGCTTTTATCGTTTAACTCATTCGGTAAATGTTGTTTGTCTTGATTGCATAAGACTTAAAAGAAGAATAATTTTGTAGAGTTAATGCAAAACTAAATCTAAACATGCAAATGCAAATTGAATCAATTGGCAAATAAGAAATATGAATGAATGGAGTTGTTGGGGTTTACAATTTCATCCTTATCCACCCTCTTATATATATTATTCTTATTAAATTCGCTTTATTATCAATGTCATGCAACTTTCTGAATTACTCTAAACCCAATTCCTCGGCGAAAAAAGCCTATTACTAATTACTAGTTTACCATTCCTAGTCTCCCTAGTAATTACCAATGCATTAGGTATAGAAGCTTAAAGCAATTGATCGTCCTACCCCTATTCCGAGGCAGTATTCCATTATCAAGAGAATTCTTATCAGTTCTAGATTTCCCCGTACGTTCCCATATCGAAAAAATCAAATATCATAACACCGAATGAGTTAAATGATGTAAGCATTATCATCAGAAAAGAAAACCCAAACAATTGATAATAAAAGCATATGAATATAGTAAGAAATTTTGATACAAGAAAGTTTCAAAAGGACTACATTGTACCCCAACAACAAAAGGATTAGTTCACCATAGACATGGTGAAACTAGATGGAATTAATGGAAAAGACGAAAGAGTAAACCCTAGATTTGATAAGTTGGAGCCTAAGCATCCAAGAAATCGCCTCCAAGGAGTGTAGAAGTTGCTCTGAAGTCTTCCTCTACCAAAAGATTACTCTGAGGGTCGCAATAGGTATATTTATAACGCAAAAAAGTAACAGAATTTTGGCCCAGGCCCATCATTTAGGCGTTCAACGCCCATTTGACCGCTCAGCGGTAGACCCTATAATCGCAGGATGCTCAGCGGTGGAACCTTGCGCTCAGCGCTGGCCCTCAGAATCGCAGGACGCTCAACGTCGCCGCTTGGGCGAGAAACAATGACTTCCTCCTCGAAGCTGGCGCTCAGCGCTAGAATTGGCGCTGAGTGATGGACCTTACTCTTCTTTTGCTTCTTTTCTCATCCTTTCTTGAGTCTAAATCCTCCCTTCTTCACTTCCATCCTTATATTCTCATCAAATCCTGCCAAAACAATGTAAAACAAGCATAATATCTCTAAAAACCACTCTTGACTCTGTAGAAACCAAACTCAAGTGTTTTACATGATTTTAAGCTCATTCTAAGCCATAAAGGATGCGTTTTGATATCAAATTCAAGTATAAAAATAACGGTTTTTAGGCTGTTATCACCTCTCTCACTCTGAAATTTGTTCTTTTTGTCCCTAACTATCCATTCAATTTAATTTCCTTAAGTTAGTTAACCAAAATTTTACATTGTTCAATAACCTTTGATTCAAAATCTTTGTTATACAGAAGTGTGGCTCGGGGAGTCAGATTGGAGAAGGATATGAAGCTGGAGGTTTATACCATTTTGGATGTCGTCCACGGGTATCTTGTGTTGCAGCTCTTCCCCCTAAAGTGTTACATGATCGGTTTGGCCATCCTCACTTGTCATAATTAAAAAAGATGTGTCCTGAACTTAGTGGTCTTTAGACTTTAGAATGTGAGTCTTGTCAACTAGGAAAACATGTTAGATCTGTCTTTACTAAAAGGTCTCATTCAATGTGTACTTCTAGTTTTTCTATTATTCACTCTGATGTCTGGGGACCTAGTCGCGTCTCTTCTTTTGGTTTTAGATATTTTGTTACATTTATTGATAAGTATTTTAGATGTACTTGGGTTTATCTAATGAAAGATCACTCTGAATTTTTACCCATCTTCACCTCCTTTTTGAATGTAATCAAGAACCAATTTGGTCAAGTAATTAAAATCTTAAGAAGTGATAATGCTAAAGAGTATTTCTCGTCCTCTTTTTCTACAATCCTTAGCTCCCATGGTATTTTGCATCAGTTCACTTGTCCTCATACACCCTAGCAAAATGGTATAGCCGAAAGAAAAAATAGACACTTGGTTGGAACTACTCGTACCCTTTTGCTTGGTGCCCATATTCCTGTTCATCACTGGGGGGTGTCATCTTAACTGCATGTTTTCTTATTAATAGGATGCCCTCCTCCTCTCTCAATAATAAAATCCCTTTCTCCATTCTCTTTCCCAATGATCCTCTCTTTCACACCCTTCCTCGAGTTTTTGGTTGTGTTTGTTTTGTTCACGACATGTCTCCAAGGCTGGACAAGCTCTCCGCTCGTGCAATCAAATGTGTCTTTTTGGGCTATTCTCGGCTTCAAAAAGGGTGCCAGTGTTACTCTCCTGAAACCCGGTGTCGCAACCGGAATCGTGATGGGACGACGATCCAAAAAGGAAAACGGGTTTTGAAAATGTTTTTTGGAGTCGCCACCATAGTTTATTCTGGAAAACTACGGAAAAACCATAAAATGATAAAGCACGGTTCACGAAAACCAAATATTGGGTTCGGGAGTCGGTTACGTGTAAGGAAGGTATTAGCACCCTACAACGCCTGCCTGAAGGCAGTACCTTTAATTAAATACGCGAATAAAGATGTGGTTTGCAAAATGTTTAACTAACCCAAAAAGCAAAATTTTAAAGAAACAAAATATATTTTTTTATTTTTTTGTGCCCGACAAGGATTGACCTTGCTCCTACGTATTCTCAAAATGAGAAATCAGGGTTACGTAGTTCTGGCTGAAAAGTTGTTTGTTGTTTGAAAATGTGAATGTTTTATATTTTTGGAATTTTTTTTATGTGAGAAAAAAGAAAAGGTCTCAGCATGAGGACGATGCGTGCGATCACACACGTGCTTAAACCTTTAAAACATATATTTTTAATTTTTATAAAAGGTGGAAAGGTCTTAGCACGAGGACGATGCGTGCGATCACACACGTGCTTAAACCTTTAAATCATATTTTTTTTAATTTTTATAAAGGAAGAAAAGGTCTTAGCACGAGGACGATGCGTGCGATCACACACGTGCTTAAACCTTTAAAACATTTTTGATAGTTTATTAAAAGGAAGAAAGGTCTTAGCACGAGGACGATGCGTGCGATCACACACGTGCTTAAACCTTTAAAACATATTTTTTAATTTTTATAAAAGGAGGAAAGGTCTTAGCACGAGGACGATGCGTGCGATCATACACGTGCTTAAACTTTTAAAACATATTTTTTTAATTTTTATAAAGGAAAAAAAAGTCTCAGCACAAGGACAATGCGAAAGATCACACACGCGCTTAAACCTTTAAATTTTTTTTTGGATATTTTTATTTTATAATTTTTATAATTTTATCTTTCATTTTTGTAATTTTTACTATAGAAAATTATAAGAATAATAATTATATTTAGATAAGATTTAATAAAAATTATATTGGCCTAAGTATTTAAAATAAAACGATAACGTAATAATGATATTTATATAAAGAGAAATAACGCATAAAATAGAAAACAAATTAAAACTATATATTTTTTTGTGATTTTTATAACATAAAAAAGGGTAAATAAAAGTTTAAAATATACAATAAAATTAACGCATAATAATGAGACAATTGGTACAATGAAGAAATAGCAAAAATGTATGCAGTGAGAATTAAAAACGTGTATGCGGTGATCAATATGTAACAACCAAAAACAAGAAAAAAAAATAAAATAACATAAAAATAGAAAAAAAACAAAACATGAGACATAGGGATGTGGGGTTAATAATTATAGGGTACGCGAAGACAATAATAGGAAAACAAACATTATAATTTAGAAAATAAAAGTAAGGTTGCAGAAAATAAAATCGAAGAGAAAAGGGTGCAGGTGAAAAACGGGGTATTGCACGGAATATTTAACCCAAGCCTACATTCTTCAAGAAACCATAGGTTTCTTATGCCTCTTCTCCTTTTTCTTTGTTCTCTTATGTTATATTTTCGAAATTCGATTTTTTTCCTCTTTCTTTTTTCTATTCCCTTATGCTTTCCTTCCGAAATTCAATTCTCTCTCCTTTTCTTGTTTACAAGGTGCATATTTATATACACATATTTGTAATATTATTGTGATCTTGTCTTAATGGCGAATTAATTGTCAATTAGCAAAATAGGGAAATAAATGGTCTTGATTGAAGAAAAATAAATCAAATTAAAATCATATTTTTCTCTTTAGGAAGAAACTGAATACAACAATCAATATATTATTTTTAATTATTTCTTGTAATGATTGTCATAATGTTGATTCGAATTATTACCAAATAAAACAAAATTTCAAAAATATTCTAAAGTGATTTGTCATGCATTAATAGTAATTGCTTATGGGCATTTTTCCAAGGAAATCAAATCCAATTCATCATGTGCAGCACCTCTCCCATTTAATCACCATTTTTTTCTTTTCATTTTATTCCCATGCACTCCCTTTTTTCTTTTTTATTCTTTTTCCTTTTTCCTTTTTTTTTCTTTTCCCTTTTTTCTCTTTTATTCTTTTTCTTTTTTTTTTCTTTCTTTTCTTCACAAGACTAAACAAAATAGTAAAATAAAATTAAGAATAACAAAATAACATAAAATAAAATAATAATAATAAAAAATGAAATAAGACAACAATAAAAACCAAGTCCCATTATTTAGTCACCTGGACGAAATTGGGTGTTGACACCCGGAAGTACTACATGTCTGCCAATGTCACATTCTTTGAACAAACACCTTTCTTCTCTCCATCTGTTCAAGATGTTCATATCCTCCAACAGGTCATTCCTCTTCCAGTGGTTGAGTCCAATATCTCTAATGTACCCGTCAATTCAAGTCATGCTCAAAGTCCTCCCGAACCTTCCTCTCCACATATTGATATCTCCCGACATAGTACCCCCGTGGGCAGTCCTCTCCCAGAAAATGGTGGATCTCCTTCTTCAGCTTCTTCTCCATCACTGCCTCTTGCCACGCCTTCTTGTGAAGGTGAGTCTGGTTGGCCCATTGCTCTCAGAAAAGGTACTCGTTCCACTCGAAACCCTCATCCCATTTATAATTTTCTTAGCTATCACAGATTGTCGCCCTCCTTTTATTCCCTTTTATCCTCAGTGTCTTTTGTGGTTATACCCAAAAATGTGAAAGAAGCACTTGATCTTCCTGGATGGCGACAAGTCATGATTGCAGAATTGCAGGCTCTTGACCACAGTAGTACTTGGGAACTTGTGCCACTTCCCCCGGGCAAAAAGGTTGTTGGTTGTCGATGGGTATATGCAGTTAAAGTCGGCCCTAATGGTGACATTGATAGGCTCAAAGCCCGAATGGTTGCAAAGGGGTACACTCAGGTGTATGGCCTTGATTATTGTGACACCTTTTCTCCCGTGGCCAAGATGACTACCATTCGTCTTTTCTTCGCAATGGCAGCAATTCGTCATTGGCCACTTCATCAATTGGATATCAAAAATGCCTTTCTCCATGGTGATCTTGAGGAAGAAGTTTATATGGAGCAACCTCCTGGGTTTGTTGCTCAGGGGGAGTCTAGTATGGTTTGCAAATTGCATCGATCTTTGTATGGGCTCAAGCAATCACCACGTGCTTGGTTTGGAAAATTTAGCTCCATTGTTCAAAAATTTGGGCTAAAATGCAGTGAAGCAGATCAGTCGGTCTTTTATTATCATTCATCTCTCAGGAAATGTGTTTACTTAATAGTATATGTTAATGATATAGTCATTACGGTAAATGATATTGCTCGAATATCTCAATTGAAGGAGTACTTGTGTAGACATTTCCAAACCAAGGATCTTGGAAGCCTCAAATACTTCTTAGGCATTGAAGTAGCTCAGTCAAAAGATGGAGTTATAATCTCCCAAAGGAAGTATGCCCTGGATATTTTGCAAGAAACAGGCATGATTGATTGTAGACCGGGTTACAGTCCTATGGACCCAAATAAAAAATTAACAACCGAAGAAGGTGAGTTATTTTCCGACCCGGAGAGATATAGGAGACTTGTTGGAAAACTAATCTATCTCACTATTACAAGGCCAGATCTATCTTTTGCTGTTGGAGTGGTTAGTCAGTTCATGCAAGCTCCATGTGTTGGCCATTGGAATGCTATCATTTGAATCCTAAGGTATTCAAAAAAGGCTCTCGGGCAAGGGTTGTTATATGAAAAGAAAGGAAGCCTTCAGGTATCAGGATATTGTGATGCCGATTGGGCAGGTTCTCCTACTGATAGACGATCTACTACTGGATATTGTGTTTTCCTTGGAGGAAACATTATCTCATGGAAAAGTAAGAAACATAATGTAGTGGCTCGATCAACAGCTGAAGCTGAATATAGGGCAATGACATCACTGACATGTGAACTTATATGGGTGAAGAAGTTCCTTCAAGAGCTTAAATTCTATGACATTTAGAGTATGAAGGTTTATTGTGATAACCAAGCTATCCTTCACATTGCATCAAATCCAGTGTTTCATGAGAGAACTAAACATATAGAGATTTATTGTCATTTTGTTCGGGAAAAATTATTGTCAAAAGAAATATGTATCGAGTTTGTTGGATCAAATGACCAACTCGCAGATGTGTTGACTAAGTCATTGAGGGGACCTCAGATTGAGTTTATTTATTCCAAGCTTGGTACATACAATCTATATGCTCCAGCTTGAGGGGGAGTGTTAGAATCATTACATATAGGTATCATCATAGATGGGTGTCGCACCCCATGCAAAATTTAATGTGCATAAAAGAATGCAATATAGACTAGGAAATGACTCCTAGGTCGTCTCTCAAGGACCAAATGTGGTTCGAGAATTAGGTCATACACGAAGTGGGGGGTTTGTGAAAAGTTTTGTGAATGTAGATGAATAAAATTAAATTACGAATGCAAACAGAAATGCAAACACAGATGTAAAAAC
>NW_014543258.1:451342-458237 GCF_000741045.1 Vigna radiata var. radiata | reverse complement strand
ATCTCAAAGAAACACTGTAATTTTATTAATGACCAACCAACTAACCTAAGCTAACATGACAGTCAAATTATCTCTACTAAAAACACTAGACAACATTAAAGTAAACTAATTTAATGAGAAATATGAAAACACATCTATGACATTGAAATGCAAAGCTTCACCCTAGGAATTGTTGTACAATAGAAATAAAACTCAATGGCAAAAAATGCTTGAACCAATTTAAAGCAGGGAGAACGAACTACAAAGTGCATTTAATGTGACTAAATTGCAATGTTGAGTAAAAAATATGACTTGCTCATAATAAAGTTATCTATCACAGCAGCACATTCATCACGACAAAAAAGCACTAAAAGAAATGTGTGAACAGTAGCATAAAATGAAATAAGTAGTTGTTTCTAAAAGAAAAATGAACAGTGTTTCTCTCCAAAATAAAATTCATCTCCTTCCAACCAAACGTCGCCATGCACCTCCCAAGTAAGTCAACGTGTTTCTCTAAAAGAAAGAAAAAAAAAAACATAATATGCATCACCGTGTATGCAGTTTCTACTTAACGTCTCCCTCCATATTTTTCTCCAAGTCCGAACACAATGCAAAAGAAAAGACCACCAAAAAAAATCTGTGTGGCGGCTGTAGCTTGCAATTAAAAACCAAAGAAAACCCTATATTCTATTGTAACAGTGTTCTTCTCCTAAATAAAAGATGATGTGTTAAAAGTCCTCCATGTGCCCAGTCTGTGATGTTGTTTGCAATGTGCTACACCCCTTCCTCAAGTGTGCACCTCTTGGAGAATTTTTTTTTTTCCAGTCTATTGCTGCCAAGGCCTACACGTCAAAGCTCCTTCAATGTTGTTGGACCGTGGCTTCATGGACTGCCCTGTTGAATCTTTCAAAGTTGCTCTATATATTTTTTTGGCTGCCAGCGTGTTGCAACTATGTGTTGGACCTGCACCCCTTGAAATAATACCCAACACTGCTGTTGGATGCGTCTTTTTGTTGTGCGCAGGTGTTGCTTCCATGAAGATGCCTATGGGCTACACCATGCTGGATGAAATAAAAATCAATGGGCTGCTACTGCCTATTAATTGAAGAGTGAATTAATCCTTGCTTTTCTCGGTGGGATGCAACAAATAATGAAGTCCGTGTATTTACTTCTCCAAAGCAAAGCCCAAAGGAATCAGCCCATGCCTTTTTTTTTTTTATAAATTGAATGCGTTAAAATTGTCCTAGGCGGCAGCTGCTTCTTAAAGCAATGGCTTCAACACCACTCATTTAAAAGCCTTGAAATTCTTCTATCAATTATGGGCCGTGAGTGAGGTGTGTAATTGCTTTTCATTTGGGCCGTGTGCATATGTTGCAGCTCCAAGGTTGTGCACCACTTTCTAATTAAAATGTTTCCTCCCAATGAGCATCAGGCCGTGAGCATGTTTGCAGCTGCTCCAATGATTTTTTTTTTTATTTCTTTCGGTAGTGAGAGCTTCATCACGTGCTGCCTTCTGTTGTGGGCCATAGCACATCTTCATCCAATTTCGTAACCAAGCTGTTGGACTTGCCTTCAATCCAATTAATGTGTGCATTTCTGGACAACCTTGTGCTCCTATTCAATTTGCACGAAAAATAGCAATGTCCGATGCATGCTTCTTTTCTCCAAAATAATTACATTAGCGTCCTTATTTTTTCTCATGGGTCCTCATTTAACCTCCAACTGTCTCAAATTATATTTCCAAAATTTTCCCTGCAATTAAAAATGCGAATAATTAGCTCAGAAAATTCAAATTAATTAAAATTAGAATTTCCGGTCAAATTAAGCACAATTAGCAGAAACGGGAAAATACCGGACAATTAAACATAATTCTCTGATTAATTCTAGCACAATAAACTAAGTGAAATCAATAAAATATTGACTCATCAAAATAGACAACACTTAGTCTTTTTCTCTCTTGGGCAAAATCAAGACGCAAAACAGGGAATAGTTCTGAGGACATCAGGAAGTGACACGGACTCAACAGACAGAAAACAAAGACTCACTATGAAAGAAACAGAATTACACCTTTCTCAAAACATCTGGACAAAGAAAAGGAAGTAGATAGTATCCAACACAGGATCAGAGAAAATAGATACTCATGAAGTCACCAAAGCAATTCCAAGCATGGCAAAATGATCAATCAGTTCAAGAGGTGAATCAAAAGCAACAGAACCTCACAGATTGCACTCTATCAGTGTTTCTCTCAAGTGACTAGGGTAAAAATTTCAACTCAATGCACTCAAGAAAGAAAACACAAACAGTTGGCATGCCTCTAATATCAAAACCCAAAAACATGTATGCATGTTCAAATTAAAAGGTCTTTTCATGGTTGTAATGGGGTCAAGGACAAGGGAGGATATATATGGGTAAGAAGCTACAAACCAAAAGAAAATAGAGGAGCAATGGGGAACAAGTGTAAACACAGTCAAATCACACCCAAAACCTCTAGTTCAATCCTCTTCTTGACTCCATTATTCACAATTTTTGTTTTCATTTTTTTTTCTATTTTTTTTTCATCTTGTCTCTTTTCTGAACACAACTCTAAGAGACAAGAAACACAACAAATTTACAAAACAAAACAAGAAGAAGAACCAACTAGTCAATTCTTTGAATCTCCTAGGAGACCACACTTATTCCCAAAACAATTCCAAAGCTCCAAAATTCCCTAAGGTTAAGGTAAACATGGTTTTTCACTTAGGGCTAGTGTATAAGCTTCAAAACAAAGAAATGGGGAAAGTAAAGGCTCAAAGGGGCTATCAAAGGATCACAACAAGGTAGGCTCAACAACAAAACTGCCTTTATCACTTCCAAACATGCATATCAATCAAGAAACATCAAAAAGAGTCAAGTCAAGGCATATGTGCAAGCAATTAAGAGACATATCACACACAAGAAAGAATATCAAGTGGCTCAAATTCTCACACAGGGTATTTCTGTCACAATTAAATCAACCTCTCAAACATCATAATCATCTTTCCAAGCAGAGAAAAGCATGGATTTCAAACCAATCAGAGTATCAATGAAGTGAAAGACACATCTACAATCTAAACCAAGTCCATAAATCAAGAGAAACATGCAAAACTATATACAAGACGAAACAAAAACTACCTAGAAAACAAAAAATTTAACGCAAAAAACATAAACTAAAGAAAATAGAAATCTCCCCCAATAGACCACACTTAAACTACACAATGTCCTCAGTGTGTCACAATCATCAGATTAACAATCAGAACAGTCAAAAGATATAGACAAAGTGCAATAAAGTGGGAAAAGGAGGAGAAGGGAAAAGAAAACTCCCCTGATCATGGTGGCAGTTGCCAATTCTGGACTATTAGGGAGATGTTCTCCACCACTGGATTCAACAAGGAAGGCTTGAAGAGAAACTGCTTCATCCTCCAGATTTGATCAAGCAAGGAGATGTCCTCCACAACTGGATCTAAGAAGCAGTGATTGTTGATGAGTGGGTTCAACTGGTGCCTATTAATCTTCAAACTGTCGTGTATGCGAGCACTTTTGTCTTCCACCGTGGGTGTATGTTGATCAAATTCATGTGTACCTCCTGCAACATAGTTAGTGTAATGTGGTTCCAAAGAAATGATATGCAGAGGTATAACATCCAATCCAAATGTCACAGGCTGAACCTTAGATAAACTCTCAGAACATGAATCAAATTTAAATGAAGAAACAATATCAACAACAGGCTCAGATTCATGTTCAGTGCATGGAGAACAAACATTCTTATGTGATAGCAAAAAGTGGTTCTCATCATGAAAAGAGGAAGAAAGAAAATCATGCTCATCAACATCATAATCATCAATATACCTATCAATAACATAATCATCAACAACAAAATCAATCATAGGTATGTTTACCTCCACTTCCCTGAAGATTGGTAGAGTGGGGTGGTGAGTCAATATTTTCTCGACTTCATTTGGTTTATTGTGCTAAAATTAATCAGGGAAGTGTGTTTAAATGTCCGATATTTTTCCACTTTTGCTAATTGTGCTTAATTTGACCGAAAATTCTAATTTTAATTAATTTGAATTTTTTGAGCTAATTAATTGCATTATTTATTGCAGAAAAATTTTGGAGATACGATTTTGGACATTAGGGAAGACATCAATTCATTCAAGACTCTCCACAAAGACACTTTAGAATTAGTCAAATTTTAATTTAGTAAACTAGGCTTTTTAAACCAAGTTTTGTAATATTGGGCCAAATTTTGGGAAAAACATGATGGGCCGAATTGTAGGGTAGGACACATGGCACTAGGGTTTCTTTAGGGTGGACCGCACCCTAATTTTTGGCACACAAACTCACGACCCTAGTAAAAAGTAGCTGGACCCGTCACTTTGAGAGGGGTCTCGACATTTTTCATTTTGGTGGAAAAATTTTCTCTATGCTGGTGATATACATGGTTGTTCACGGTTTTTCAGAGGATGGTTGAATGAAAGAACAAATTTCTTTTGTTTTTCTACCTATCTCAAAAGTGTTGCTCATATCTGTCTAGTCCTCAAAATTTTCATCAGTCTCCTCAGGTGCAAGAGTGGGGACATAGGAGGGTGGAAAAGTAGATGGCGCAGTAGTAAGCTCATGACTCTGCTCCTCATCTCCTATGTGGATGGCACCAACATCATCTGGAACCTGAACAACCTGAAATGGGGATTCCTCTGAAACATGAGATTGTTCCTTAGTGAGCTGAGTCGCTATCTGCCCCAACTGATTGCTCAAGCTCTGAAAGGAAGCTATAAATTCCTGCTGAAACTCCTGAAACTGCATAATCTGATCTCTGGTTTCCTGTTGAAACTGCATATTCTGAGCAGTCATCTGTCTCAACAACTCCTTCAATGTAGGCTTAGAAGTAGTGGGAGGATGAGGAGTTGCTTGGGCAGGCTCATGAAACTACAGCTGTTGTGGTTCCTGGACTGGGGAAGGCATACAAGCATTCTGGAAAGGTGGTTATTTATATTGATGCTGAGTAGGGCGAAATCTTTCCAAAAATAGATGCTTAAGATCTTCCCAATTGGTTTTGAATTCTGGAGGAAGATAATAAAGTCATTCCCATGCTGCTTCTTCTACTGAGTGCAAAAATGCCTTTAAGAAAATGAGGTCATCAGGGACATGTGGAGGTTTCATTTCAGAGCAAATGCATTGGAACCTCTCCAAATGTCTATGTGGGCATTCACCTGCAGAACCATAAAACCTAGGCAGCAAATTTATCAGTCCAGATGTGAGAACGAAATGAACATCGTCCTCACTAAGTGAAGCCGACTACCAAAGAGCACTCTCAAGAATGGGAGGATGAGTCATATTGTTCTCAACATAGAAATCAGCAGAATATGCATGAGAAGCAATATCAGAGTCATATGCAGAAGGAGAATCATAGTCATGGACATAGGCAGAAGAAACAGTATTCACAAAATCAAAGTAGGTAGACATGTAGAAGGAAGGGGGGCCAAGAAGAATGCAATGAAAATATGTAACTAAAGCTATCTAAATGTTGTTACCAATAAGGAGTATTGGTAAATCTTGAAGACAATTGTTTTGATGATGCTGCAAGAAGTCCTAGTTGAAGAAGAGTTAAAAATTATTTAAAAGCAATTTGTAGAAATTAATTGTAGTAGGAAAGTCTTATAAACTTTGTAAAACTTGCATTTTTAACTGCAATAATCGATTATGGAGAAGCGATAATCGATTATCACAAGTCGTTCGGGAATAATCGATTATCATTTCATATAATCGATTTTCACTTTTTGAAAAACTTGTAACGGACTTGAATAATCGATTATCACTTACAATAATCGATTATTTGTGGCAGTTGGGAGATGACTTTTCAGTTTCTGACCCTGAGCTTATAAATAGGTGCTTTGAGAACTTCAGAAAATAAATTTTGAACATAGAGTCTTTGTAGAATACAGTTTGTCTGAGGAAGTTCTCAAAAGCTAGCTTAGTTCCCTTGCCTGGTCTCGTGAATAGGAGAAGCTCGCGTTCCGTGTGTCGATATTCGGAGTGGTTCTCTTCAAGTTGGCAAGATGCTCTGCCTGGTCTCGTGAATAGGAGAAGCTCGCGTTTCGTGTGTCGAAAGTCGGAGCGGTTCTCTTCGAGTTGGCAAAGTGTTTGCTTCCGGTTCGTGTGTCGAAGGAAGCACTTTCAGTTCGTTTGTCGAAGGAAGTTACTCACTACACTCTTCTGGTTCGTTTGTGGAAGGAAGGTGTTTTTTATCCCTTACTCATTTCATTATCTTGTAATCTATACAACTATATTTTTAGTGAAAATAGTTAATCACTTTTTATAGTGATTAACAACTAGGCATAGAATCTTTTGATTCGAACCAGTATAAAAATCATCTGTGTGATTTTTCTCTTCCCTACACTCCTTAATCTTTTAGCACTCCAACTGTTCGATAAAAGTTTTACAAGAAATTTAAAACTGATAAAGGAACTATTTTTGTGACTGAACACGCTTTCTGCTTACTAAAGTTTTATTCCGCTGCGTCATACTCTAACTCAGAACGATACCGATTGTTCCTACAAATGCAACAACACATAACATCACACACAAAACAGAACGACACATTCACAACACGAGACAAAACACAACAGACACTAACACAACAAAGACCTAAAATCGAACCGTTGGTCCCTAGCAACGGGGCCAAAATTTTGATGGGTGTCGCACCCCATGCAAAATTTAATGTGCATAAAAGAATGCAGTATAGACTAGGAAGTGACTCCGAGGTCGTCTCTCAAGGACCAAATGTGCTTCAAGAATTACGTTAGACACGAAGTGGGGGGTTTGTGAAAAGTTTTGTGAATGTAGATGAATAAAATTAAATTACGAATGCAAACAGAAATGCAAACACAGATGTAAAAAC
>NW_014543258.1:449012-450847 GCF_000741045.1 Vigna radiata var. radiata | reverse complement strand
TACAGTCCAGAGATCTCAAAGAAACACTGTAATTTTATTAATGACCAACCAACTAACCTAAGCTAACATGACAGTCAAATTATCTCTACTAAAAATACTAGACAACATTAAAGTAAACTAATTTAATGAGAAATCTGAAAACACATCTATGACATTGAAATGCAAAGCTTCACCCTAGGAATTGTTGTACAGTAGAAATAAAACACAATGGCAAAAAATGCTTGAACCAATTTAAAGCAGGGAGAACGAACTTCAAAGCGCATTTAATGTGACTAAATTGCTATGTTGATAAAAAAAATGAAATGCTCATAATAAAGTTATCTATCACAGTAGCACATAATAAAAAAAATGAAATGCTCATAAAAGAAATGTGTGAACAGTAACATAAAATGAAATAAGTAGTTGTTTCTAAAAGAAAAATGAACAGTGTTTCTCTCCAAAATAAAAATCATCTCCTTCCAACCAAACGTCGTCATGCACCTCCCAAGTAAGTCAACGTGCTTCTCTAAAAGAGAGAAGAAAAAAACATAATATGCATCACCGTGTATGCAGTTTCTACTTAACGTCTCCCTCCATATTTTTCTCCAAGGCCGAGAACACTGCCAAAGAAAAGGCCACCCAAAAAAATTTGTGTGGCGGTTGTAGCTTGGAATTAAAAACCAAAGAAAACTCTATATTCTAATGTAACAATGTGCTTCTCCTAAATAAAAGATGATGTGTTAAAAGTCCTTCATGTGCCCAGTCTGTGATGTTGTTTGCAACGTGCTACACCCCTTCCTCAAGTGTGCACCTCCTGGAGAAATTTTTTTTCCAGTCTATTGCTGCCAAGGCCTACACGTCAAAGCTCCTTCAATGTTGCTGGACCGTGGCTTCATGGGCTGCCCTGTGGAATCTTTCAAAGTTGCTCCATATATTTTTTTTGGCTGCCAGCATGTTGCAGTTGTGAGCTGGACCTGCACCCCTGAAAATAATACCCAACGCTGCTGTTGGATGCGTCTTCTTGTTGTGCGTAGGTGTTGCTTCCGTGAAGATGCCTTTGGGCTGCACCATGCTGGATGAAATAAAAATCAATGGGTTGCTGCTGCCTTTTAATTGAAGAGTGAATTAATCCTTGCTTTTCTTGGTGGAATGCAAAAAATAATGAAGTCCGTGTATTTACTTCTCCAAAGTAAAGCCCAAAGGAATCAGCCCATGCCCTCTTTTTTTATAAATTGAATGCGTTAAAATTGTCCTAGGCGGCAGCTGCTTCTTAAAGCAATGGCTTCAGCACCACTCATTTAAAAGCCTTGAAATTCTTCTATCAATTATGGGCCGTGAGTGAGGTATGTAATTGCTTTTCATTTGGGCCGTGTGCATATGTTGCAGCTCCAAGGCTGTGCACAACTTTCTAATTAAAATGTTTCCTCCCAATCAGCATGTTTGCAACTGCTCCAATGTTTTTTTTCATTTCTTTTGGCCATGAGAGCTTCATCACGTGCTGCCTTCTGTTGTGGGCCATAACACTTCTTCATCCAATTTTCTAACCAAGCTGCTGGACTTGCCTTCAATCCAATTAATGTGTGCATTTCTGGACAACCGTGTGCTCCTATTCAATTTGCCAGAAAAATAGCAATGTCCGCTACATGCTTCTTTTCTCCAAAACAATTACATTAGCGTCCTTATTTTCTCTCATGGGTCCTCATTTAACCTCCAACTGTCTCAAGTTATATTTCCAAAATTTTCCCTGCAATTAAAAATGCAAATAATTAGCTCAGAAAATTCAAATTAATTAAAATTAGAATTTCCGGTCAAATTAAGCACAATTAGCAGAAACGGGAAAATACCGGACAATTAAG
>NW_014543258.1:434480-442732 GCF_000741045.1 Vigna radiata var. radiata | reverse complement strand
AATAATTAGCTCAGAAAATTCAAATTAATTAAAATTAGAATTTCCGGTCAAATTAAGCACAATTAGCAGAAACGGGAAAATACCGGACAATTAAGCACAATTCCCTGATTAATTCTTGCACAATAAACTAAGTGAAATCAATAAAATATCGACTCATCAATCATTTAAGCTAGTCTGCAGAATGATTAATGAGTTGTACCTAGTTCTGTTCCTAATAGTCTAGTGCAGACTCTTGGTGTTCCATGTACTCTTATGATTTTCATTATAAATAGAAGATAATGAGAGGGATCACTAAGCCCTCGAGAATATATTTTTATCAGTCTTAGATATCAAGTCCCTTCAAGGTTGGCCCAACCTCCTTCAAGGAACCTTCATCTAATTGCAACCTTCAAGCCATATTCATCTCTTCTACAATGCTTCGGCTCATAATCTCTTCTTCATGGAGCTCCATCAATAAGGTTGAAGGAGCATCTCCATAGTTTGGAAATAACCTCCACCTTACCAGGATTAACATTGATGCCTTTTTTTGAAATTTTATGGCCAAAGATAATTCCTTCCTTAACCATAAAATGACTTTTTTCCCAATTCAACACCAGGATAGTTTCTATGCATCTTTTCAGCTTAATGTTGAGGTTTTTCAAGCATATATTAGACGAATCACCATAGACAAATAAGTCATCCATGAAAACTTCAATGTGTTTCTTAATCAAGTTAGAAAATATAGTTAGCATGCATCTTTGAAATGTAGTTGGAGCGTTGCACAAGTCAAATGACATTTTCCTATAAGTAAAGGATGAAAACTCGTTTAGGAAACTAAATGGATTCCAAGGATCATCAACTTAAGCTAAGGCTAAGAAAGTGGAAGTAGGAGAAGGACTTTCAAGCTCATTTTTGCTTTTCTTCAAGTCTTAGAAGCATTGGACCTCTCATGGTCTAGAAGGGGAAGATGGAACTTCAAGGATTCTACTCATTTGGAGGATCACATTTTAGTCTTCTTCTTTTATCTTTAAACACTTTTGTGAATATGTACATAAGTCTTTGTTTTGGGCCTTGTATTTTAGCCAAGTTATCTTCCTTTTTCTAGACTTGCTTTCACGTCACTGATTTTTCACGTTAGAGCTACACCTAGCTTAGAGGTCCAAATGATATGTGCTTATGATCATTAGAAAGCTTTTTGAGTGTAGTTTCCAACAAAGCAAGAATAATCTAGTTTGAAGCTTTGTGGTGAAAGTTATGATCTGAATACTCGGAAAAGGTCAAAGTTGACAAAATGATGTCTTAAACGAGTTTTGGGCTTGTCTCTTGAGTTGGGCTTGCATGGGACGTGTGTTGCTGGATCGACAAGTGTACTGAATCGCACAAGTAATATAAAATGGTAAGACCAAGTATTGTGTCCCAAGAGACCCTCGGCACTAGACAGTCATGTGATAACTCGATTAATTAAGACTTAAACAAAACAAGATCATTGGTTTCAAATGCAAAGACTAAAAATTAAATATGAATGCAGTTTGATCAGTAGAAAAGTAACACAACGATGAACGAACGTTGTTTGTAATATGAGATGAGTATGTTGTTGGGGTTAGATTTCACAAGTTTACTCTCATGTATATAAGAATTCTTCTTCATGCATTAATGTTACCGTCACTCACTAAATCACTTAAAACTCGAACCCTCGGTGAAGAAAACTTATCCTTAATTACTAGTTCATACGATTCCTAGCATTCCTAGTAAAAAATTCTGAAGAGCAAGAGCTTAAGAAGACCAAGATTCATATCCCCATCCTTGAGAAATACTACTCTTGGTAGTAATTCAACAAGATCTTGAATTGTAGGGAACCTCCCGGCACTCATGCAATTCATACATCATGCTGTGAATGAGTTAAACAAAGCAAGCGTTGTAACATATAAATTACTCTAATAATTAATGAAAACGCATATATTATTAAGAATCAATTCAAATACATGAGAGTTCACAAGGTTACATCATCCCCCAACAACAAACAAAAGTTAGTTCAGCATAGTCATGGTGAAACTAGATGAACAATGGAGAAGAATGAGATAAGAAAACCCTAAAAGTAGAAGATGGACGCTCTCGCATCCAAATCCGCCTCCAGAGAGTGAAAGAGTGTGCTGATGTGCTTCCTCTACCAAAGATACAAAACCTAGGGCGTTTGGGTCCTTTAAATAGAGTGGAAACAAAATAGAAACAAGGCCCAGGCTCGTGTCGTTGGCGCTTAGTGTCCCACTTAGGGCGCTCGAGCAGTGTGCGACACTAAAACATGACGCTCAGCTTCACTCAGGGGCAAGCAGGTGTGAGTCTTCACCTAGGCGGTGGGCGACACTTTCTGGCGCTAAGGGCTCCTCAAAGAGCACCCAAGCTTCGTGCTTTCCTTCCTTCTAGTGCGTTTCTAGACCTTTTTTAGCTCCATCTCCTTGGTACTCCAGCTCTGCTTTCCATATTGTCTCATTTCCTGCCAAAACAAGGGGATTTAGTCATAAAATCATCAAATTCAACCTCAACTCTGTTATTCACACAACTTAATAGAAAAACACGATTTCAAGCAAGTTTGTAAGCAGAAAAGGGTGCATTTAGTATCAAAATTACATCACAGATAAGAGTATTTTCAACCGTTATCAATGTGATGTAGCTTATTTTTTTCCTTAAGGTACTTGAAGAAAGGCTCCCTTGCATGTGATTGGATGAGGAAAAGGCAAGATGTGATTGGATGAAGGAAAGACAAGATGTGATAGGATGAAAAAGAGGAAAGAGGCTCTCATTCATCCCTCTTGGCCAAAAAAAGTTTCTAAGCTCTTTTAGGATTCAATGTACTCTAGTTCTCTCCTTCACCTATATAAAGAGAGACACCACTTTGTAAAAAGTTAGAGCTATTTTGAATGTAGAGTTACTTTGCAAAAATATTTCAAAACTAAGAAATATTTCAAAACTAAGAGAACTAAAAGGAACAAAACTTTCGAATACTAAACTCAAAATCGCATGATAGTTAAGGGACTAAAAACATATTTAACTCCTATTTTTATTTATGAATGTTTACTTTTGATCACATATTTGTGAATTTATTTACGCTTGTTGTTGGATGAACTAATCACTCATCTTATTTTACTAGCTTGGAATTGATTGGACACTAATTTTAAGTTGTGATTCATTCAAATTTGTTTTATACATTTCACAATCATTTTTACTACTAAATCATTATGGATATGAGACTTGATATACTAACAAAATTTGAATAAAAGAATTAAATTCACAAAGTTCTTAGTCCAAAGTTTAAAAAAAGAACAAAAACATATTTAGTTATTTTATCAGTGAAACTTTTTCACTTAATATTAATAAAAGGGTGTTTCAGTCAACAATAGTGAGATTTTTTTGTTTAACATTGTTAGATTTATAATCTGTTTCTCCATGACCAAAGTTATTTTTGAATGAACTTTAGTTAGGATTTTATCAGCCAATTGTTTTCTAACTAATGTTAGTTTAGATTTTATTAGCCAATTGCCAATAGAACAATATTTTGATGAATGTTAATTATATTTTTTTGGTTGACGACTTTCACGAATAATTTTAGTCAACATCGATAAAAGAAAATTAACTAAAAAATCTAAACGTTACAAAAAATAAATAAATTTGATCAATTTTAAGTAAATATTTGTTAAGAAAGACCTTTATCATGAGCAAATACGACCAAAAACATCCATAACTAAAAAAACATTCAATATTAAAATAATTTAACATTTAATTATTAATATTATTTAATATTGGAATATTTTCATACTTAGGAATAATTAAATTATTTTTGTAGGAAATAAATTTAAAATTCAATTAATGTGAATTATTTTATTAAAAAATTAAAAAGCATATAAAATAAAATATATAAATTTAATATATTTAAATTCCCTGAAAATTATGAAATACCCTTATAAAAGAAACTGGTATTTTATTTCAGTTTTACATTCTGAGTCTTGCATAAAGTACTTAAGAAATCCTACGTAGGATACGGTAGCCGATGATGGCGTGCATCACATTAGATATAAGATCAAGTCATCGAACAAATCTGTATAAACCATATAAACATGAAGGCCAAATATATATCACTATGTAGATATTTATAAACCTCAAACTTCAGGTAAAGAAATAACAGTCTGTTTAATGAACCATCGGTAACAGTGGACTTGGAAATATGAAACTGATATCAAGTCAAGTATATGATTTATAACACTTGCCCATCTTATCTAAAGAACTCCAAAAAAGGGATTCTTAATTGCAGAGTCTAGTTCAGATCCGGCTGTGTTCAGGATCGCCATCTCAACTTTGTCCCTAGGCAAAAACAAGAACTCGCCACCATCTATCTTCTCAAACCCGCAAATTTCTAGAAATTCAATGCCCCCTTTCAAGGAACCAACTCTGTCCTGTAAAACACACCCAACATCAACACCCTACCGTAAAAATATCTAGTGGAAAGTAGATATTGAAAAAATATTCAGAAAATGGGGCAATATCTAACAGAGTTTGATACCTGAAAAGATTGGTTACTAAGACGTATCTTTCTGAATTTTTCCTCATCGGGATTTCTGGCAACATTCCCTACATAAGTTAGAAGAGTTTGGAATGCTTTCTTTACTCTGGCCTCATTCTCCTGCTCCAAAAATAAGTTAACATGTAAAAAGGATAAAAATCTAACAATGTTTAAGCAGAAGACACTTTTTAACAAAAAATATTTGAGTAGTAATGCTGTGATGTACGCAATCAAATTCCTTTAGCATAATGTAAAATACGGCTGACATTATCACTAATGCGTACTAAAAAAGGCCCCGTGTTTCCACATTGCAGGACCAACTAGATATATCTTTCTGTACTTTTAAAGACCAAAATGAATGTTCTACTCTCGATTTTAAGTAGCAGTACATCTTTATTTTGGAAAACACAATTTTATCACTTTTGCCTTTTGCCATGAAAAATTATTAAATTTATTAGAACCAAAAGGGCATGTCCTGAGAAACAATTATCCTTCATGAACACACAATGGTCAGGCTATTGCAGTAAGAACCTAAATAGGAAGATTCAGGAGGCAAAGTATTTTAGGATGTTAGATATTGTTAGATATTGTGTTTATTTCATTTATATGTTCATTTGTATTTGGGCTTAGCCCACACTCTTATTATTATAAATACATTACCCTATGTGTATACACAGACACATAAGGGAGATTTCCCCTCATCTCTTTTACTATTTCATATAGGATGTAAAGTTATATGCACAAGTTGCACTAAAATACGTATTTCTACGCTATTTCCAATGCTATTCACCGTTAGATTGACCCCAGTTCATCAACTATCAAACAGTTATTAATACTATCAACTGCAGAGGTGTTCCCAGAAATGTACCTTGTGGTTCTGCTTGAGAGAACGGAGGCACTCTCTCATTTGCTCAGCTTTTGTGGCAGGCCTAACAGGCACAAAACTCTGCATGCACAAATTTCAAATAAACTAACAAACAATTTTCCCATAATTGTTTTTGGCCAAGCTCGTACCTTTTTCTCCTCCACAACAGGTGTAGCTGAAGATTTGGCTGCTGAAGGTTCCTCTGGCGGCAATCCGAGCCTCCGCCTTCTTTCTGCCTGTCATAATAGATAAACAAGGTCACTTGATTTAAATCCCCCGATGAAAGATATTTGACTTCCTGTGCTATCTTTTGGAAGAAAAAGGCTTGTCGTACTCCTCAGGTTTTTCTAAAAGTCTTGGACATTAGTCCATTAAAGCTCTTGCAGCCATAAATGCAGCAGTAGCCAACTCCAAGTTTTTCGTTACCAACAGTTTTGTTCAAAATGCATAAGCTCCCTCCCACCTTATTAATTTGATCAGCAATAACAAAAAGTAGACTGTCATTTTCTGAATGGATGCTTCTGGTATAGCTTATATGGAAATGGGCATTCCATAAACCTCCATTGAACACAAATAGTCACTGTATCTTCAAATTAACCCTCAAACAACTCTTCACTTAATGCTCCTATTTATGTACATAGCTCAAATCATTCAATTCTTTCATTAAAACAATAAAACTGGCAAAACAGAAATTAGCTTTTTCACCAAACTTTTCTGAAATAGAATTCCATAATATGCATATTGCAGAACACTTTATTTGTGAGTTGGAGCATAACTCAACCATTTTTATCTAACCTATAATTTGAATAACCTATATGCCAAAGCAACTCCAAAATGAAAACAATATTGCATAATTCAAAGAATATAAATCTATCAGATCCAAACTTTTTATCCCTAAACTACAACTTTTATGGATAACGGTGATTTATCTTAGATATCTAGACTTATATGTTTTTGTGATCTTTTTAACAGAGACTGAGAGAAAAAGTTGAGTAATCACGTCTAGAAAGGAAAATATCTTGAGGGAAAATAAATCCAAATCCCAAAATGTATTATCAGTATTCAACAACAGCCACATGACAAACATCGGGATTTAATGCATAAGGTAAAACAAAATCAAATGGATGTAAGCAACAAAAATTTAGGACTGAATTTGGACTCATATTTCAATTGCATATTCTTATTAAAGGCAGATAAGAACTTTCTCAATAAGAGAACAATAGAGTGAACAAAATGGTTAGGAAATGTTGAAACCTTGTCTTCTTCCAACTTTTGCTTGATTTTCTCCCTAGCCCTTTTCTCTTCCTCTTTCTCTGCTTTTCTCAAGGCCAACAACCTGCAAGAGGAACAAATTTTTCTTGTAGCCAACTGCACTCAAAACAAAACACAAGATGTGCAACAGTCAATTTATTAGCTAAGCCAGACCGTTTCCTCTCATTTTCTTCCTCAATCCTCTTTGCTTCCAGCAACTCCTTGCCAATGCGAATTCTCTCCTTCATAAAAATAAAGAAAATGATAATCCAAAGTAATTAACAAATATGGACAAACGTATTTAGAAATACTATATTACTATATTATAAACTGGTCCAACATAACCATCCACGGGAATAACTAGACTTATATACAGCAGAAAAATTGGTACAAAAGGTGCCCAAAAAAATTCTAAGCCATTGATAGAGTAACTCTAACTTCAAACATAAAAGTTTAACATAGCCATTAAAGCCTATGTGAAGCTTCTTTTTTCCCCTTTTAGCCCATTTTTATGGAACCTTGACTGGCTTCAAGTTTGTCTCTTCTATTTCTTGTCTTTGACTTCAATTGATTCCATTAGTTAATTTTCACAATAACCTATGAATATACTTAAAGATTCCGATCAGATCAAATTAATCAAATACTTCGCCAACCTTCTAAGAATACAACTCTAAATCATTTGTCTTTGACTACATAACCTGGGTGCCAAAACCAATGTATTCATCATACCTTCAAGGACACACCAATGGATATAACACAAGAGAAAAAGAAAATTAGTTATTAAACAATACAGGAATAATGTGCTAAAATTGGGCAACTTCCAAAAGTAATGTTCTGAGCATGGACACATTTTTATCTTTCCCAAAATCTAAAATAGAGGGGCATAAAACTACTAGGAAAACCCACAAACCACCTTGGATACAAAGTAAGAAAANCATGGACACATTTTTATCTTTCCCAAAATCTAAAATAGAGGGGCATAAAACTACTAGGAAAACCCACAAACCACCTTGGATACAAAGTAAGAAAAAAAATCCCCAAAAAACTATCAAACAGCATAGAAATAACTTTTTTTACACTTAATAATGTGAACCTCAAATCCTAGATTATACTATATAGTTCATCCTTACTTTTAATCAACCTACTTTACTGACATGGAGACAACAACAGTCCATTTACTGTATTCTCTTCAATATAATTAAATCAGAAATCAAAAAAAATAAAATAAAATAAAATAAAATAAAAAAAAAATCAAAATGCACCATACAATCATTTGGAATTGCAATGTCACTGACTAGCTCACTATCTTGTTCAAATATTTAACCCTTCCTTGACCAATGGGTCAGAGTAATACACCATGTCAAAGACCATCTCTCCCAATACCAAAAGCCAAAAAATTACCATGAGTTTTATAGAAAAAAAAAAAAACCAAAAATATTACATGGAGAACCATGATTGGTTTTATATCTCTAACAAAGTCTAAATACAAGCACATCCACATATTTTCCATGATTTAAAAATTTCAAACAAGTGTATTTCAGTAAAGAAAGTCAAAAGAAATAAGTGAGAAGCAGATGGATGAATCCACAAAATACCTTTTCTTTT
>NW_014543258.1:412260-433905 GCF_000741045.1 Vigna radiata var. radiata | reverse complement strand
GATTTAAAAATTTCAAACAAGTGTATTTCAGTAAAGAAAGTCAAAAGAAATAAGTGAGAAGCAGATGGATGAATCCACAAAATACCTTTTCTTTTTCTCTCTCTGTTCTCTTCTCTTCCTCTTCTTTCTTCTTGCGAGCTCTCTCCCTTGAGATTATAGTTTTGAAATAAATGAATTACACAATCTAAAGATATATAAGCAATAATAAATAGGCTTAAAAAGTTAACTACATCTACACTAGCTCTGGACACATGTGAGCATGAGCTAAACCCCATAATATCAAATACCTATATGTTTGTGTATAATGGCCAGAACAAAAGACCATTATGTCATGACATTATCAACTGAACAAAAGGCCAAAACTCAATACATCGACACAAATTTCAATAACATTAATATTGTTGTGTATTAATGGCATTGTATACAACTGACATGAAATGATAGAGGACATAAAAGCAGACACATTTCTAACTTCTAATAATTAACAACTTCAGGACTACCTAAAATTTTAAATCAGGGACTCAGGGTCCAGTACACATTCGCATTAGGTGTTCACTTGATCATCCTACACCACTTAGCAAATTCAAAATTCATCAACTGTGTCATTTACAGATCAAGTGAAATGAAATTACGGATTAACTTGGTTCATCATCAAATATTTCTTTCATCAAGTGAATCAATACATTTCTAAAATTATTCTCTAGCCCCCTCTCCATAAAAATATTAAAACTCTAAAATAGCTTCACAAGTTCACCCTTTAGTATTACTTAAGACTGAAAGTGAGAAAAAGAACTTAAGAGACTGATCATCTCTGAGTTGATCTGTTAGGAGATGGAGAGTATACTAGAGAAGGAATAAAACATTGAATGCCTAACTGCCTTAGCAGGTAGGAAGGGCGGGAATTTGAATGTATAAATAGTTAATGAATAGTTGTGTAGAGTTAGTTGATTGATTAGTTGTTTTCTAAACGGCAAAGCATTATTCCTGTGGGGGAGGTTAAGCTCTCATTTGTCCTTGTACATTGTATTCTTTCACTGTTAATACAAGAAGATAGCATTCTTTTGTCTTGAAGTGTGTGAAGGGTGTGTTAGTGATTGTTAGTGGAGGTTTCTTGAGTAAGAAACCTAATAATTTGGTCCGACCTACGGATCTCAAATTGAGCGTGAGAACAAGATATGGAGGGAACCACAGAGGGGAGGTTGGAGGCCTTGGAGATTACGATGCAGGGGATGAAGGCTGAGTTTGTTGCCGTAAGACGGGACCTGCTACAATTAATGAGGATGATGGGGGTGCAGGCTAACAACCATGACGACCACTCTGATGGGAGTCAAACGTCCGTGACCGAGAATCAGCGGAGGCACGAGGAGGAAATTGGAGGAAGAAAGGGCGGCGATCATCAAAGGGTACAAAGTAATTGGAGGAAAATGGTGGACTTACTCACGTTCGAAGGGCTGGAACCTCTTAGTTGGATCAATCGGGCAGAACAGTTTTTTGATATTTAGAAAGTGGCGGAGGAGGAGAAGGTGGAACTTGCATACGTATGCATGGAGGGCAGTGCGGGGTACTGGTTCAAGTTTTGGAAAGAAAAGGCCAAGAATCGTTCTTGGGAGGGCCTTAAAGCAGCCATGATCGGTCGTTTTGGAGGTGGATTTCGGGGGACGGTGTTTGAACGGCTGGTGACACTACGACACGAGGACACCATAGAAGAGTATGTCCGCGAGTTTATGCCCCTGGGTCTCCCTTCAACTTATTGTCCATAAGTTGTCTAACTCGTTCCCTTAATTGTTTTATTTCATTTACCAAAGATTTTGTTTGGTTGTAGGACCGGAGTTCGAAACACATGATTGGCATAGGATGTGAGTCACATGGCCTATATCATCTCCGCCCTTCTCCACATGTTGGCGTAATCATGGAGTCACCATCCCTTCTTCATGCTCAGTTAGGTAATCTTAGTCTTGCCAAACTGCAGCAACTTGTTCCGAATTTGCTAAAATTATCAAGTTTGTCGTGTGAGTCTTGTCAGTTAGGAAAGCATACTCGTAGTTCCTTTCCTNGTAGTGTTTCACAACAAGCGTCGTCCCCCTTTTCATTGGTTCATTATGATATTTGGGGACCTAGTNGTGTTAAGTCCACTTTAGGATTTCAGTATTTTGTTACCTTTATTGATGACTATTCCAGATGGATTTGGTTGTTTTTAATGAAGAATCGTTTTGAGTTGTTTTCTATTTTCCAATCATTTTTCAATGAAATAAAAACACAGTTTGGGGTTTCTATTCGAACTTTACGCAGTGATAATGGCCGTGAATACCTTTCTCAACCGTTTAAACATTTTATTGCTTCTCATGGCATTCTTCACCAGACCTCATGTGCTTATACCCCTCAACAAAATGGGGTGGCTGAGTACAAGAATGGACACCTTATTGAAACAACTCGTACACTTCTAATCCATGGTCAAATACCCTCTCATTTTTGGAGTGATGCAGTTCTCACTGCATGTTATCTCATAAACTGCATTCTGTCTTCTGTCCTAGATAACAAAATCCCTCATTCTATCTTATTTCCTCAAGACCCTTTACCTCCATTACCTCTTAGAGTTTTTGGGTCTACATGTTTTGTTCATGATTTTAGTCCTGGTCTTGATAAGTTATCTCCTATATCTCACAAATGTGTCTTCTTAGGATTTCCACGGTCACAAAAGGGTAATAAGTGTTTTTCCCCTTCCCTCAATCATCATTTTATCTCTGTTGATGTCACTTTTGATGAATCTTCGTTTTACTTTTCACATTTATCTTCTAGTTTTGTACCTCCACGTACTACTGTTGATATTCCTATTTTTTGTGATCCTTCTCCTTCTTTAGACTCTCATTCCCCACAAGATCATCCTTCAACTCCACCCCTTAAGGTTTATAGTCGCCGCAATCGTCTCCCTCATGACTCACTTCCAGTGCCGCCTCATGTGTCTCCTCCGGCTCCAGCAAATGAATCTGACCTACCCATTGCCCTCCGTAAAGGTATATGTTCTACTCGTAACCCTTCCCCCCATTATACTGTTCTTAGTTACCACAGATTATCTCCGTCTTTTTACACATGTCTCTCATCCATTTATTCTGTGTCAATTCCCAAGTCTGAGGGTGATGCCTTAACTCATCCTGGCTGGCGTCAAGCCATGCTGGATGAATTAAGTGCTTTACAAAAAGTGGAACTTAGGAGCTTGTCCAATTACCATCTGGAAGTCTGTTATTGGTTGCAGGTGGATGTATGCTATCAAAGTTGGCCCTGATGGTACAATTGATCGTTTGTAGGCTAGACTGGTTGCCAAAGGCTACACAGATTTTTGGTTTGGATTAGGGTGATACTTTTTCTCCAGTGGCAAAAATGACCTTTGTTCGCCTATTCATTGCCATGGCCGCTCTTCGACAATGGCCTCTTTACCAACCTGATGTCAAAAATGCTTTCCTTAATGGTGATTTGCATGAAGAAATTTATATGGAGCAACCGCCCGGCTTTATTGCTCAGGGGGAGTCATCTGGATTGGTATGTCGTCTTCGCAAATCCTTATATGGCCTAAAACAGTCTCCTCGGGCCTGGTTTGGTAAATTCGGTTGTGTTGTTCAACAATTTGGTATGTCTCGTACTGAAGCGGATCATTCAGTGTTCTATCGCCACTCAAGTGTTGGATGTATCTACTTAATAGTGTATGTCGATGACATTGTTCTCACAGGAAGCGACTATCTTGGCATCTCTCAGATGAAACAACACCTTNGTCACCATTTTCAAACCAAAGATCTTGGCAAACTCCAGTACTTTTTGGGTATTGAAGTAGCACAATCCAATATTGCTATTGTTATATATCAGAGGAAGTATGCGTTAGACATCTTGGAGGAAACAGGGTTAATGAACTCTAAATCTGTTGAGACACCTATGGATCCTAACATCAAACTCCTACCAAATCAGGGGGAGCCTTTCTCAGATCCTGAACGGTACAAAAGATTAGTTGGTAAATTAAACTATCTTAGTGTTACGCGTCCTGACATTTCCTTTGCAATTAGCATGGTGAGTCAATTCCTAAACTCCCCATGTGAAGACCATTGGGATGCAGTTGTTCGCATAGTGAAGTATATTAAANGATCACCTGGAAAAGGTTTGCTATATGGTCCTAACAACGATACAAATCGTTTGCTATTCAGATGTTGATTGGGTTGGTTCCCCTTCTGATAGGAGGTCTACTTCTGGATATTGTGTCTCTATTGGTGGTAACCTGATATCTTGGAAAAGTAAGAAGCAAAGTGTTGTGGCAAGGTCCAGCGTAGAAGCAGAATATAGAGCTATGGCATCAGCTACTTGCGAGCTTGTGTGGCTTAAACAATTACTTAGTGAATTGAAATTTGGAGATGTCACTCACATGACACTTATATGTGATAATCAAGTTGCTCTTCATATTAGCTCTAACCTTGTCTTCCATGAGAAAACCAAGCACATTGAAGTTGATTGTCATTTTATTAGAGAAAAAATCATATCCGAAGATATCAAGATTGAGTTTGTTAACTCAAGTAACCAATTGACAGACATATTCACTAAGTCCTTGCGAGGACCTAGAATTAACTATCTTTGTAACAAGCTTGGAACATATGATTTATATGCTCCAGCTTGAGGGAGAGTGTTAGATGTTAAGTTGTGTGTTTATGTTAATTGGGCTTAGTCCATCCTGTATTAAGGGCATTAGCCCATATCTTACATTATAAATAAACTACCCTATGAGTATGCAAAACACACAAGGGCTCCTAATCTTCTCCACTATTTCACAAAAGTGTTCCTCATCATTAATATGTTCCTTCAATTGCAATATTCTAGTAGCATCATTTCCTTTAATAGCTATGTAATCAACATACACAATGAAGTAAACACATTTTCCAAGCAAGGTATGACAATAAAAAACTAAATTATTTGCCTCACTACATTTCATTACAAAAGTTTGAGTAATATAAATCTCCTCGTTTAGACTACCATGAAGGAAAGCATTTTTTTATATCTAATTGATGGAGACGCCAATGACGTATAACTCACATGGCAAAGAAGAGATGCATAGTAGTCATTTTGGCTACAAAAGAAAATGTATCACCATAATCAAGCCCATATATTTGAAAATATCTTTTGGCCACCAATCTAGCTTTGAGGCGCTCTACTTCACCATTTGGCCCAACTTTAATGGCTTAAACCCAACGACAACGAAAAAACCTTTTGTCCAGGTGGAAGAAGAAAGACCCATGTACCATTACATTCAAGAGTCTGAATTTTATCAATCATGGCTTGTTGCCATCCAAGATGATCAAATCCCTCTTTCACATCTTTAAGAGATGTGATGAAAGATACCAAGGAGATAAGGAATAAGAAGGGAAGAAAACGATGATGGCTTAGAAAATTGTAAGTGGGGTGAGAATTGTGTGTAGAGCGAGTACTTTTTCGAATAATAAGAGGGGAAGAAAACAATGATAGCTTAGAAAATTGTAAATGGGATGAGAATTGCACGTAGAGCGAGTACTTTTACGAATGGCAATAGGCCAACAAGAATCTTCATTATCAAGCGACGTAGTATGGAACTACAATGGCTACTAAACTTCAAAACTAAGATATTCTTGATATTCTTTGTTAGAAAAATGTGGTTCAACCTTCTTAGATTGGAACAAGTTTTGTGTCGTACTAGGAAAACCATGTAAGGAAAAGCACTTAGTTTAAGTGTTGCCAATTCTGGTACAAAAGGAACATTGAAGTCTGTTAGATATTGCGTTTATTTCATTTACATGTTCATTTGTATTTGGGCTTTAGCCCACACTCTTATTATTATAAATACATTACCCTATGTGTATACAAAGACACATAAGGGAGATTTCCCCTCATCTCTTTTACTATTTCATATGGTATCGAGAGCTTAGGTTCTNTCTCAAGTTATATTTCCAAAATTTTCCCTGCAATTAAAAATGCAAATAATTAGCTCAGAAAATTCAAATTAATTAAAATTAGAATTTCCGGTCAAATTAAGCACAATTAGCAGAAACGGGAAAATACCGGACAATTAAGCACAATTCCCTGATTAATTCTTGCACAATAAACTAAGTGAAATCAATAAAATATCGACTCATCAATCATTTAAGCTAGTCTGCAGAATGATTAATGAGTTGTACCTAGTTCTGTTCCTAATAGTCTAGTGCAGACTCTTGGTGTTCCATGTACTCTTATGATTTTCATTATAAATAGAAGATAATGAGAGGGATCACTAAGCCCTCGAGAATATATTTTTATCAGTCTTAGATATCAAGTCCCTTCAAGGTTGGCCCAACCTCCTTCAAGGAACCTTCATCTAATTGCAACCTTCAAGCCATATTCATCTCTTCTACAATGCTTCGGCTCATAATCTCTTCTTCATGGAGCTCCATCAATAAGGTTGAAGGAGCATCTCCATAGTTTGGAAATAACCTCCACCTTACCAGGATTAACATTGATGCCTTTTTTTGAAATTTTATGGCCAAAGATAATTCCTTCCTTAACCATAAAATGACTTTTTTCCCAATTCAACACCAGGATAGTTTCTATGCATCTTTTCAGCTTAATGTTGAGGTTTTTCAAGCATATATTAGACGAATCACCATAGACAAATAAGTCATCCATGAAAACTTCAATGTGTTTCTTAATCAAGTTAGAAAATATAGTTAGCATGCATCTTTGAAATGTAGTTGGAGCGTTGCACAAGTCAAATGACATTTTCCTATAAGTAAAGGATGAAAACTCGTTTAGGAAACTAAATGGATTCCAAGGATCATCAACTTAAGCTAAGGCTAAGAAAGTGGAAGTAGGAGAAGGACTTTCAAGCTCATTTTTGCTTTTCTTCAAGTCTTAGAAGCATTGGACCTCTCATGGTCTAGAAGGGGAAGATGGAACTTCAAGGATTCTACTCATTTGGAGGATCACATTTTAGTCTTCTTCTTTTATCTTTAAACACTTTTGTGAATATGTACATAAGTCTTTGTTTTGGGCCTTGTATTTTAGCCAAGTTATCTTCCTTTTTCTAGACTTGCTTTCACGTCACTGATTTTTCACGTTAGAGCTACACCTAGCTTAGAGGTCCAAATGATATGTGCTTATGATCATTAGAAAGCTTTTTGAGTGTAGTTTCCAACAAAGCAAGAATAATCTAGTTTGAAGCTTTGTGGTGAAAGTTATGATCTGAATACTCGGAAAAGGTCAAAGTTGACAAAATGATGTCTTAAACGAGTTTTGGGCTTGTCTCTTGAGTTGGGCTTGCATGGGACGTGTGTTGCTGGATCGACAAGTGTACTGAATCGCACAAGTAATATAAAATGGTAAGACCAAGTATTGTGTCCCAAGAGACCCTCGGCACTAGACAGTCATGTGATAACTCGATTAATTAAGACTTAAACAAAACAAGATCATTGGTTTCAAATGCAAAGACTAAAAATTAAATATGAATGCAGTTTGATCAGTAGAAAAGTAACACAACGATGAACGAACGTTGTTTGTAATATGAGATGAGTATGTTGTTGGGGTTAGATTTCACAAGTTTACTCTCATGTATATAAGAATTCTTCTTCATGCATTAATGTTACCGTCACTCACTAAATCACTTAAAACTCGAACCCTCGGTGAAGAAAACTTATCCTTAATTACTAGTTCATACGATTCCTAGCATTCCTAGTAAAAAATTCTGAAGAGCAAGAGCTTAAGAAGACCAAGATTCATATCCCCATCCTTGAGAAATACTACTCTTGGTAGTAATTCAACAAGATCTTGAATTGTAGGGAACCTCCCGGCACTCATGCAATTCATACATCATGCTGTGAATGAGTTAAACAAAGCAAGCGTTGTAACATATAAATTACTCTAATAATTAATGAAAACGCATATATTATTAAGAATCAATTCAAATACATGAGAGTTCACAAGGTTACATCATCCCCCAACAACAAACAAAAGTTAGTTCAGCATAGTCATGGTGAAACTAGATGAACAATGGAGAAGAATGAGATAAGAAAACCCTAAAAGTAGAAGATGGACGCTCTCGCATCCAAATCCGCCTCCAGAGAGTGAAAGAGTGTGCTGATGTGCTTCCTCTACCAAAGATACAAAACCTAGGGCGTTTGGGTCCTTTAAATAGAGTGGAAACAAAATAGAAACAAGGCCCAGGCTCGTGTCGTTGGCGCTTAGTGTCCCACTTAGGGCGCTCGAGCAGTGTGCGACACTAAAACATGACGCTCAGCTTCACTCAGGGGCAAGCAGGTGTGAGTCTTCACCTAGGCGGTGGGCGACACTTTCTGGCGCTAAGGGCTCCTCAAAGAGCACCCAAGCTTCGTGCTTTCCTTCCTTCTAGTGCGTTTCTAGACCTTTTTTAGCTCCATCTCCTTGGTACTCCAGCTCTGCTTTCCATATTGTCTCATTTCCTGCCAAAACAAGGGGATTTAGTCATAAAATCATCAAATTCAACCTCAACTCTGTTATTCACACAACTTAATAGAAAAACACGATTTCAAGCAAGTTTGTAAGCAGAAAAGGGTGCATTTAGTATCAAAATTACATCACAGATAAGAGTATTTTCAACCGTTATCAATGTGATGTAGCTTATTTTTTTCCTTAAGGTACTTGAAGAAAGGCTCCCTTGCATGTGATTGGATGAGGAAAAGGCAAGATGTGATTGGATGAAGGAAAGACAAGATGTGATAGGATGAAAAAGAGGAAAGAGGCTCTCATTCATCCCTCTTGGCCAAAAAAAGTTTCTAAGCTCTTTTAGGATTCAATGTACTCTAGTTCTCTCCTTCACCTATATAAAGAGAGACACCACTTTGTAAAAAGTTAGAGCTATTTTGAAT
Organism: Vigna radiata var. radiata; assembly: GCF_000741045.1. Lineage (NCBI taxonomy): Eukaryota > Viridiplantae > Streptophyta > Magnoliopsida > Fabales > Fabaceae > Vigna > Vigna radiata. The sequence continues at coordinate 425,029 of NW_014543258.1, read as the reverse complement.
GTAGAGTTACTTTGCAAAAATATTTCAAAACTAAGAAATATTTCAAAACTAAGAGAACTAAAAGGAACAAAACTTTCGAATACTAAACTCAAAATCGCATGATAGTTAAGGGACTAAAAACATATTTAACTCCTATTTTTATTTATGAATGTTTACTTTTGATCACATATTTGTGAATTTATTTACGCTTGTTGTTGGATGAACTAATCACTCATCTTATTTTACTAGCTTGGAATTGATTGGACACTAATTTTAAGTTGTGATTCATTCAAATTTGTTTTATACATTTCACAATCATTTTTACTACTAAATCATTATGGATATGAGACTTGATATACTAACAAAATTTGAATAAAAGAATTAAATTCACAAAGTTCTTAGTCCAAAGTTTAAAAAAAGAACAAAAACATATTTAGTTATTTTATCAGTGAAACTTTTTCACTTAATATTAATAAAAGGGTGTTTCAGTCAACAATAGTGAGATTTTTTTGTTTAACATTGTTAGATTTATAATCTGTTTCTCCATGACCAAAGTTATTTTTGAATGAACTTTAGTTAGGATTTTATCAGCCAATTGTTTTCTAACTAATGTTAGTTTAGATTTTATTAGCCAATTGCCAATAGAACAATATTTTGATGAATGTTAATTATATTTTTTTGGTTGACGACTTTCACGAATAATTTTAGTCAACATCGATAAAAGAAAATTAACTAAAAAATCTAAACGTTACAAAAAATAAATAAATTTGATCAATTTTAAGTAAATATTTGTTAAGAAAGACCTTTATCATGAGCAAATACGACCAAAAACATCCATAACTAAAAAAACATTCAATATTAAAATAATTTAACATTTAATTATTAATATTATTTAATATTGGAATATTTTCATACTTAGGAATAATTAAATTATTTTTGTAGGAAATAAATTTAAAATTCAATTAATGTGAATTATTTTATTAAAAAATTAAAAAGCATATAAAATAAAATATATAAATTTAATATATTTAAATTCCCTGAAAATTATGAAATACCCTTATAAAAGAAACTGGTATTTTATTTCAGTTTTACATTCTGAGTCTTGCATAAAGTACTTAAGAAATCCTACGTAGGATACGGTAGCCGATGATGGCGTGCATCACATTAGATATAAGATCAAGTCATCGAACAAATCTGTATAAACCATATAAACATGAAGGCCAAATATATATCACTATGTAGATATTTATAAACCTCAAACTTCAGGTAAAGAAATAACAGTCTGTTTAATGAACCATCGGTAACAGTGGACTTGGAAATATGAAACTGATATCAAGTCAAGTATATGATTTATAACACTTGCCCATCTTATCTAAAGAACTCCAAAAAAGGGATTCTTAATTGCAGAGTCTAGTTCAGATCCGGCTGTGTTCAGGATCGCCATCTCAACTTTGTCCCTAGGCAAAAACAAGAACTCGCCACCATCTATCTTCTCAAACCCGCAAATTTCTAGAAATTCAATGCCCCCTTTCAAGGAACCAACTCTGTCCTGTAAAACACACCCAACATCAACACCCTACCGTAAAAATATCTAGTGGAAAGTAGATATTGAAAAAATATTCAGAAAATGGGGCAATATCTAACAGAGTTTGATACCTGAAAAGATTGGTTACTAAGACGTATCTTTCTGAATTTTTCCTCATCGGGATTTCTGGCAACATTCCCTACATAAGTTAGAAGAGTTTGGAATGCTTTCTTTACTCTGGCCTCATTCTCCTGCTCCAAAAATAAGTTAACATGTAAAAAGGATAAAAATCTAACAATGTTTAAGCAGAAGACACTTTTTAACAAAAAATATTTGAGTAGTAATGCTGTGATGTACGCAATCAAATTCCTTTAGCATAATGTAAAATACGGCTGACATTATCACTAATGCGTACTAAAAAAGGCCCCGTGTTTCCACATTGCAGGACCAACTAGATATATCTTTCTGTACTTTTAAAGACCAAAATGAATGTTCTACTCTCGATTTTAAGTAGCAGTACATCTTTATTTTGGAAAACACAATTTTATCACTTTTGCCTTTTGCCATGAAAAATTATTAAATTTATTAGAACCAAAAGGGCATGTCCTGAGAAACAATTATCCTTCATGAACACACAATGGTCAGGCTATTGCAGTAAGAACCTAAATAGGAAGATTCAGGAGGCAAAGTATTTTAGGATGTTAGATATTGTTAGATATTGTGTTTATTTCATTTACATGTTCATTTGTATTTGGGCTTAGCCCACACTCTTATTATTATAAATACATTACCCTATGTGTATACAAAGACACATAAGGGAGATTTCCCCTCATCTCTTTTACTATTTCATAAAGTCGTTTGCATCCACTTTGAGAAATGGAAGACAAATTGAAGGAAGAATTCACTAACAATAAAAATTAGAGAAACAATCTATACTCCACAACCAATGCCAAGTATAAAAGACAATAAACAAATGGTGGAGGAAGAGTATGAGAAAGAGAGAGAGGGGCCTCTTAACCAAAGCTAAAATCGGAGAAACAAGAGTCAAAACAAATACAAGGATGCTAGTGAGCCTTATGTAGAAGACGAGTAGTTGTTTCGGTGACAAAAAGGTGGTTGACAAGCGTCTGACAGACTGATGCCAATGGCCAATAAATGGCTAGGGGAAAACGATGGTGGCCAACGGCTAGCAAGAAACACTAGACGGTAGTGGAGGATAATGGTGGACAGTGGTGAACAACAACAAAACTAGCAGACCAAGATTCCAACTTAAGACTAAAAATATGAGAAAAAGAGTTTAAGAGATTGATTATTCCTAAGTTGTTCTTTGTTATTTATAGAAGAAAATTACATAAGAAATATCTACGTAATTAATGCCAATGCCTCATAGGTACAACATATAGCAGCTTTCCAATACAACTGTTAACTACTTACATTAAATACATATTCTAACAACTATCTATATTTAATACATATTCTAACAATATTAATGTTATCTGAATTAGGGATTACCCTGGGTGAATCAATACATTCCTAAAATTATTCTCTAGTCCTTTATCCATAACAATATTAAAACTATAAAAGAGCTTCATAACTATGCCCTTTAGTACAATACATTCAAAAATTATTCTCTAGTCCTATATCCATAACAATATTAAAACTCTAAAATAGCTTCATAGCTACACCCTTTAGTATGAATGTTATTGGAATCTAGTTTTATACCTTAGTTCCTGTTGTTTGGCCTTCAATTCTTCTGGGGTAAGAGAAGGTTTAGGAGCCTCAATTTTGGTGTTGGCAGGTACCTGTGATAATCATTCGTCAGCAGGTTACAAACTAGATATGCAACTTAATCACACTAAATAAAATTTGGCACTTATTCATTACTTGGAGTAGACTTATTTTTGTTTAAGTTTGCAACATAAATTTGCTACTTATGCAGAAATCAACTGTTAAGCACACAGTGACAGACAGATATCAATAATATAATAGTATACCAAGGGCATCTGATCTATGTCATGATCATTCTCATGCTCAACTATCCAGTTTACAGCCGCCTCAAGGCCAGCATTGCCTGTCAAAGGGAGAAACCAAGTTTAATAATATCTAGATGTTGACAAGTATCAATGTTTAGATACATATACATATTAACAATGTATTGCAAATACTTTTGAAAATATGACTAAAACATTTCCCAAACGTCAAAGAATGTCCTATGACATAAAGAACTATTATAATCAATGGTACTCGCTTAAAGATACATAAACAGTTAACATACTCCAGAAATGTGCGATGATGCAATAATATTCACAAACTATCCTATCAAAATAAAATAATTATCAAGGCAGGCAGAAAATTAAGAATTTACAATAGCAATCAAGTTGCATCACACTAGGTAAGGTTAGCTTCAGGATCAATCAATGTTGATAGGCTCTATTGCAAATCACATTTTCAATAAAAACAGTCCCATACAAGGTAAACATAATTGGCCCTCCTCTATTTCTGTTACTCCGATGATCCCCATTTCATCCACTTAAAATGCACAAGCCTTTATTGGTCTTCTCAGAGACAGCAAAATAAAACCAGTTGGACACTACACAACTATGCTCAATATCAATATAACAAGACTGCAAGTAAGTTCACCAGAGTAATGAAGCGCGCGCGTAGCCCGTGCCGTTGAAAAACCCATTGATTCGAGTTCTTCAAGCAGCTTTTTGTCCACTTCAGGAACAACCATTTCTGCATTTCCCAACATACATCACAATCAACCAAAAGTACAATCTAAAACCACATCCCCATACACCACCTTCACAATCATTCTTTAACTAAAATATCCACATCCCCATACACCACCTTCACAATCATTCATTAACTAAAATATCGGATTCCATCATTCATTAACTAAAAGAATAATGGTGAAATATTGTTTACATTTAATTCCTCGTCATATCCCTATCCCTAATATAAATTGTAGGGACTTAAACGGATAAAAAAATGTTACAGGTAATTAAGCCTTTACTTCATAACTCTACAATTTTAGATTAGGAATATCCCATATTAATTAACTTGGTTTAAATTAAAAGGCACCTTCATTCTGATCAGTTGATGCGGTGCCGGAAGGGTTTTCCAACGAAGCGATTGCATCCACCTTCGGTACCTCCAAACTAATCGGTTTCACGGTCTCCGAAGTCCTGTCAACAAACTCAGTGTGGCCCGTTCTTTTAGTGTGCAGATCACTCTCCTGTTTACGTGATCCAAACAACAGAAACAGTAACCGTACAAGATTCAGTTAATAATATAAAAGGAAGAAAAAATCGTTGAACCCTAAAAAGGGAATCGATAATTGAGGATGGGACTAACAGTTTTGGATCTGCAGGGTTTGGAGCAAGTGGTGCAAACGAGGTTGAGAACAGCTTCTGTGGATTCGGAGAAGTTGGAATGGGAAGTGAGTTCGGCGTGTTCTTGGGCTTCTTCTACCGTTCTCAACAGAGCACCGCAGTCACCGCACTTGAGAGAAACCCCCGCCATTGATACAAAGCAATGCAAGAACAATTATCGACAAAACAAAACAATTTATACTTTGACCAATAAGCACTTACTATGACTCTGCTTTCTTTCTCGGGTTCAACAAAATGAATGCCAAGGACACAACACTGCCGCTTCCTATATCTCATCTAACAAAAAAATTCTATATTAAAAATAAAAATATTTTAAATTTAAAATATTTTTAAAAAAATAATGATTTTTAATGTTCTTTTAAAATGATTGTTATTAGAATTTTGCATTTTATATTCATAGTGTCAATTCTAAATTCATTTACGTTGTGTTCCTTTTAGTGGAAAAGGCTGTTCACGCTGATATGTGAGGATGAATTTGAAAGATGGGGCATGTTCTCATATGATGATTTGCGATGAAATAATTCAGCTGATTTGCAGAATATCACTGTTCAACCCATCCCCGCTAATTTCAGAGGATTTACGCTGATTGTTAGGGCAGAGACATATATACCCCTGTACGAAAAATAAAATTCCAACAGCAACCTAATAAATGAAACATAAAATTAATATTAAGCCATGCTTTGCAGGTTCAAGGTCTGCGATTTCCAACATGAGCAAGACAGTTGGAGGACCAAGAACGGTGTTCATGATGATGACGGAGTGGATGCAGCCAACCAAACGTGGAAGGAGGGATTAAAGAAGTGAAGAAGATGTCGTTCAGAGGCAGATGACATCTGGTTCCAGCACTGTGAAGGAGTTTCAAAACAGGTGTATCTGGATACAAGGTTGGCATATCCGGATCGAGGTTCTCCAACAACTTCCATTAACGACATATCCGGATCGAGGTTGTCGCAGGGACTTGGCGTATCCGGTTCCATCTTCTCGACCAAGTTCGGGTATTTGGTTCTAGGTGGTGGAAGGACTTCGAAGGAAGGTGTACTCCAATACAGATCATTGTATCCGGTTCCACGGAAGTTGTGTGCGGGTTGGTTCGATTCTGCCGGCGTCGTTTCCGGTTCGGAGTGGTCTGTGACTGGTGTTGACGAGAAGGGCGCAGATGATGGAGGTTGGTCTGTGACTAGTGTTCGGAGTGGTCCCTTTGATGTTGACAAGAAGGACACAAATGATGGAGGTTGGTTCGTAGATGCAGCAGCAACACAGAAACATGGACTTTAACCATTTGGTTTTATTTTGCACTGAATATATTTAATGTATTTTGTATAATTATTATATGAATGCATAAATATATTTAATTAAGATATGATTATACGAATATATCAATTTAATGATACTGTTTATTTGAGTTGTGTTTTTTTAAGTTGTTAAATATACTGGAACAAGAATTAGATTTATGAATATATATATATATATATATATATATATATATATATATATATATATATATTGTATTATGTTTTTTGTTTGTTTATAACTGATTATATGAATGTATAATGTATTATGTTTTAAAAAATATTTATTTTACTTTATTATAATTTTTTTAATATTTTAAAAATTAATTTTACTTATTATTAATTAATTTTCTTTTTTTATTAACATTTATACATTTAAATATAACATTAAAAAATAACATTTTATATTACTAAAATAACTAGGGGCATTTTAGTAATCTTTCATTTCTACCAATTAAACAAATTTTTTAATTCTATCACATCAATCAAATCCTATACTAATTCTCACAAATTTTACCCTCAAATCCACTCTCAATTATCCACAAATCTACTAAAAAAAACAACAACAAAATTATCCTCAAATCCACTCAAATCATCTTCCCTAAATCATCTCCCTCAAATCCATTAATAAGAACACAGCATTAATGTTCTCTTTTCCATACAATTTCAATTTTGGTTGTTTCCGCAAAACTAAATCCTTACTAAATATATTTTTCCTTTTAAATATTATATTTCGTTCTTCAATTAAATAATATATAATGTTTAGTATTTATATTTTATAGAAGTTAATATTACACATTATTCTAATTTATTATAAAATTTTGATTATCATGAACTCCTTTGTTGGAAATAATACTTAATATTATCTTCTATAAAATCCCAACTAAATATTTTATAATTTAATTTAAGAATTAAAAATACTTTTTAATTTGAAAACAAAAAATATATCTAATCGAATATTATTTGAATTAAAAAATGAAAAAATATTACCATCAACAAATAATTCATAATTCAAATTGTTTAGTTACGTATCTCACTCATGTTCATTTTTTCTTATATCTTTTTTGTGAGAATATGATATTAATCAAAACTATGTATTTGTAAGTTGTTTTTAGGTTTAATCATTCTGATAGTTTCTAATTTTATTGACTTTTTTTAATTTTAGGCCTTTCATTTTTTCTTTTTTTTAATTAGGTCCCTATTTTTGAAAAATTGAAGCAATTAGGTCATTCTCGTTAGTTCCGTACTAACACCGTTAAAAAGGGTGACACGTGTCAGTTCGTGATTTTTTTGAATTTTTTAAATATATTTTTAGTTATTTTTATTTTTATTTTTTTTTTCTTTTAAAAATAAAATTTGTCACGTGTCAAATTGACATTGTGACACGTAACAATGACAGTGTGAGGTGGCATTGACAGTGCCACATAACATTGAAAAAATTCAACGAAATAGGAACGATCAGAATGATTAAACCTTATTAAGTGATATTTTATCTATATCTATAATTATTAATATGGGGATTGTAATTACTTGTAGATATTTTATTACTGATATTTTATCCTTATTTATATATTATATAAAGATACTTTTTTTTTTTATTTTGTCCACACTTTTTTTTAATTTTATCCTTCAACTTTATATTTTCTTCAAGTGACATTTTTTTTTATAAATTTCACAGTTTTTTTTAATTTTTTTTTCAATTATTTTTACATTAAATATATAAAAATTATCTACAAAATAAATGAAATTATCCATGATTAAATTGTAGATATTATTTATAATTATTTTATAATTATATTTCTATTATTAATATAAAAAAATAACACATTCACGTGTTTTTTTTAACATCTCAAAATATAGTAAAAAACTATATCATAGTCGTCATATGCATGATAAAGTGATACAGTTATCCAACTAGAAAAATAAAGTATTATATCTTACAGTTATTTCAAAATAACCATAAAGTTTAAAACTTTAAATACTAGTAACTAATCAAAACTATATACAATACTACTCTACCCTAACTACTCGGCAGCATCTCTAGCATATAACGCCTGCTCCACGGAATCCTCATCTTCCTCTGCTCACACCCACAGGATGATCATTGCAAAAGGAAGAACACGACAAATAAAAAACACAATCACAATAAAAGGGTAAGCTAGATATAAAAGAATTCATACATTCATATAACATACAACATACACACGAGTATTCTTGCAAGATAGACTAGTTTAGACATCCTAACATGTTATGACCTAGACTTGACTGTCCGAACTTAGAATGATTGGCGAGCTATGGCGGGCCATGCACTCGTAGTGGCCTTTATTGCTTTGCGAAGCCATTGCCAATGGGTTTCACCCTACCACACTCACAAGGTTAGTCTGTTTCGGGCCTTGAGGCATACTAGAAGCCCTTAAGACTAAGACTTTTTGCTACTCCTCACTACATGGTTCAATCCTCTCTGCTTGAGAATGAAAAACCATTTGAGTTTCAGGATAAACCCCAAGACTAAGCTCTTGCATTCATTCTAAAGACTAAGGCAATATCATTCATGATTCCATGTGAACAGTACATACATCAATAAAAACTCTGGAGCTCAATACCTCACACAACATGTTTTCTCACTTATCATTCATGTATCCTGCTTAGCATCACAATCACAATCATAAACCACTTACACATTTGTTCACACAATTAGTGAACCATTCACCTGGATATCAGCATACACACATTCTCAATCATCATCAGTGAATAACTCATCATGCAATATAAAATCAAACCATCATCAAAATCAGTGTACAAGCCAAGCATAGACACAAAAATAAAATTCTCCTATACTACAAATCCAAAGTACAAAAGAAAAAAGAAAAACCCTTGTCCAAGTGCTGGCATCCATCAGTAGATGTCCTCAGCGCAAGTCATCATCCGAGTCGTACTCATCCCCCTCCTGAGCATCCTCAAAATCATCATCATCTTTATCTCTGTCTGATGCTCCAACTGCATCAAACCTACTGCCTTGTGCCTGCTCCTGAGGCTAAGCCATCGCACTATGGAACTCATCCGCAGTCCACCTTTGTAGTGGTAGCGTGTCATAAAGTCCTATAATCATCTTAGCAGTGGCCACTTGCCCTCTGTGGAGAGACTCCATCCTCGCCTCCATCATGGACATATATATGTCCCTCATCTGGAAAGGCTCAGAATGTCGCGCCAGTGCATTTGCAGGTATGTCCTCCTACTGTGCTACTGCCCTCCTAGGACGTCTCCTAGGAACTGCTTCGGCTAACTCATCACCTCCGTAGTACTGACGATAATAGGAGTCATCGATAGCTCTCCTCGGCCTCTCATAAGGTGGAATTGCAGTGTCCACTCCGGCCTGCTGGTACAAGTATGTGATCAGGGACGAATGTCCCAATGGTGTCCTGTTACTCACAATAGTAACGCAACTCTGAATCTCGTCGACTATAACCTTACCGCCATTAACATCCATTTGCCTCAGCATGCAATAGATGACAAGAATCCGATGCATCATGATGTCGGAGACATGAGAGCATGGTTGTATGTTCGCATGAGTGAATGCCATCCAGTACTTGGCTAGGGGAGCCAAATCTGCCCTAAGGATGTTGACTGGCGCTCCATTAGGGTTCCTCTTAAAGTGTCTCCCAGGCATACACATCACTCTCTGAATGTCTTCGTAATCCCTATGCTCCCCTATAATAATAGTATATCTACACTACTCTCCTGACCACTCAATCCCCAAGAAGGTGTTGATGGTGTCGAGGTCGTATCTGACCAACTGCCCCCTCACGTAGCTCATGTACCTTCCAGCTGATACTCCTCCTCTGGTCAAGGCGTTGGCATAAAATTCCTTCACCAACTCAATGCTAGCTGGTGTAGGATATGTGGTCAATCTTTCCCAGCCTCGCCTCTCAATCAACAGTCCAAACTTTGGAGCTAGGTTAGGGATGTACATGGCCTTCCTCTCCATCAACAAACGCCTCTCCTGAACAGTAGCATAATGCTCCTCATGCTTCTTAGAGAGGAACCTAGAAGAATAAAATCTTCTTGGTCTCTCTGGCTCCTTTCTCTTGTTGCCCATAGTTTTCACTCTTTTTGAGGTAGACAGTCCTGTATCAAATAAATCCAATAACATTTACAGAAACATCATTATTAGAGGTTAGTACATCATTAATTCAATGTCCAGAACACACATATACCAGTACTGAGGTGAAAATAGGACCCCTCAGCAGCCAAGCATCCAAAAACCAAAAACCCCAAAACTGTTGAATTCCGCTCAGCGGTCAGGGAGACCGCTCAGCGATTTTCAACTGAGTTTTTCAAAAACCCTATTTTAAAGGTCCTAATCTCCACTCTAACACCTATTTTTCCATTTCAGATCAATTTCATGCAATTCAATAAGTTCAAACAGCTTCTATTTCATCAAATCATGCATAGAAATCAAAAGCCCTAATTTATCATGTTCCTAAGCATGTTCTTCAACAAATTCTAAATAGAAACCCTAGAAATTAAAATTGCATACTTACTTGAGTGGAGACTTTGAGTGCTTGCTAAAATTGATGATGAATGCCCTCTCCAATGCAAAACCCTCAACCAAAAATCCCAAACTTTGACAAAACAATGGTGGAAAAGTGAGATTTTGGTGAGTGGGAGATGAGAAAGTGGGGAAGTCTCTCTACAAAGCTCTTGAAAGTGAAAGAGGAGTGCTAGGGCTTAGGGAGATCGCTCAGGTGGACTGCAAAGAAGAAGTTTGAAAGTGAAAACCTCAAAAACCGCTCATCTTAAAGGAAGCTCGAGCCCAAAACACGCTGATGGGTGTCGTACCCCATGCAAAATTTAATGTGCAATTTAGAAATGCAGTATAGCTAGGAATGACTCCTAGGTCGTCTCTCAAGGACCAAATGTGGTTCGAGAATTAGGTCTAACACAAAGTGGGGGAGGGGGGGGGTTGAAAGTGTTTTTGCAAGGAGAATTAAACTAAATCAAAACTGGAAATTAAACACAACTAGACATAGTTGAAAACTTTGAAATAAAGTAGAAAAACATTAAAGTCGAATGGTTCTTCACAAGGCCGAACGGTTCTATTCACATGGCCGAACGGTCCTAACACGAGTGTGCCAGAAACCGAACGGTGTTGTTCATAAGACCAAACGGTCCTGATGAGGAGACCGAATGACAATTAAAGTAGACCGAATGGAAATTAGAGCTGGCAAACTAAAATGAATAAATGCAGAGACAAGCAGAACGGTCTTGAGGGTGACCGAACGGTACTAAGCAAGTGTAGAAACAGTAGAACAAAATAACGCGTAGAATGCAGAAAACGTAACAGTAAACGAAAATTGTAATGGACAGATGAAACTACAAACCTGGAACAAGAATCTGGGAACATGAATAGTAAAAACTGAACTAATGGACAGTAAAAAAACGCAACAATGAAGAGAACAATGAACAGTAGCAAAGATGAAGGTGAACAATAAAATGCAAAAATCGTAAATGGACAAGAAACTTGTGTGCAACAACAAATTCAACCATGGAATTGTAAAGAAGGTGAGTTCAACACATTAAAAGTAAAGAAAGCAAGACCTAAAACCTTAAACCTCCCCTAATGGGGAGGAAGAAGAAGGAACTCCCCAAAGAAAAATGCAAGTGGCGCCTAAGAGCTCACAAAGAAATATGCTTTTAGGGTTTTTATATACCCCCCAAAATTCCAAAATGCCCTCTTGATGGGCCTAACCTAAACCGTTCGGTCATACTAGCTTGCCGTTCGGTGCAACACTATTCTTGAGGTTAGTTCATTATTGCTTAGTTAGTCTTCACAAGACCGTTCGGTAGTGTAGTTCTCGGTACCAAGACCGTTCGGTATTAATCATCAGCAGACCGTTCGGTCTGTAGTGCTCGGTCATTCAGTGTAGGTTCTCACGAATTGGTATGGGCTTCCAAGACCGTTCGGTCTTAGTCATCAACTGGCCGTTCGGTCTGTAGTGCTTTACAGGCTCAGGATCTGGTGATCGGTGCAAACTTCATAAAGACTGTACGGTCAAGCCTAGCCTTCAGCAGACTGTTCCGTTAGGCCTTCAACAGACCGTTCGGTCAGGACTGGCCATCTTCAATGGATTCTTTCTCAACCTTTCAATAGTGATTGTCTTGCACAAAATGATTGAAATAATTAAACCCAAATAATTCAAATTAACCCGGATAAGAATTAGTCTTGAAATTCAACCCAAATAGTGAAAATGAAATAAAAATGGAGAATTAAACACATTTCACTAACACAATATGGTGCGAAAAGCTAAGTGAGTACTAGAAAATAATGACTCATGTTAACGGATTGGCAAGCGTACCAAATCGTATCAAGTAATAATAAATGGTAAGACCAAGTATTGTTTTCCCAAGAGACTCGAAAGGCTTTCTCGTTCGCGTGAATTAAAATAATAAGACTTGTAAATAAAAATTAATAAATTGATTAAGAGAATAAAATATGAACATGTAAAAGAGATTGATTCAAATGACAAGAAGAAAACAATGGATGAATGGAGTTGTTGGGGGTTTACAATTTCATCTAATCC
>NW_014543258.1:402279-411725 GCF_000741045.1 Vigna radiata var. radiata | reverse complement strand
AACAATAGGGTTTAGTTCACCATTTTCATGGTGAATCTAGATGAAAAATGGAAGAAGAATGGAAAATCAAACCCTAGAAAAGATGAAAAAGAGCCTAAGCATCCAAGAGATCCTCTCTAGAGAGCAAAATTAAGTCTGGCCGCCCCCTTCTGTCAAAAGAATACATCTCAACTCGCAATAGGGCTATTTATAGGTGAGGAGCGCAGCAGAAAACAGGCCCAAGCCCAACGGACCACCGCCCGACGGAACAAGTGTGGCGCCCGACGGTTTCCCATAAACCGCAAAACCGCCCGGCGGTAAGGGTCACCGCCCGACGGTTTCCCTCAAATCCGCCCAGCGCCAACGCCAACGCCAGTGCCTACTCCTCGCCCTGGACCGCCCGACGGTGCGTCGACTCTTCAAATCTTCAATTTTCTTCTCTTTTCTTGAGTCTACGACCTTTATCTTCAACTCCATTCTTCACTTTCTCCAAATAGCTACAAAACAATGCAAAACAAGCATAATATCGCTAAAAACAACTTTTGACTCTCTACAGACTCATTTATTGAGTTTTGCTTGATTCTAAGCTCATTCCAAGTAGTAAAGGGTGTAATTTGGTCTAAAATGACATATGAAAATAACTGCTTTTCAACCTTCATCAACTCACCACACACCGCAACCGCTCAGCGGTCAAATGAACCGCTCAACGGTCAAATGAATCGCTCAACGGTTTGTGGTAATTTTCTCGTCTTCTTCTTCTTTGCTTGCTTTTGAGTAATCTTACCCTATAACACTCAATTTCAACCTTCAATTTTTCAATCATATGCCTTTCCCCTCTCACATGCAACATTCAAACATGCAATGCACTTAACATAAAGTTAAAAATAGATATAATCAACTGGGTTGCCTCCTAGGTAGCGCTTGTTTAACGTCACGAGCCTGACCCAAACCTGCCTAACACTCATCAATAAGTGTTTATCTTCCAACATCCTTCAATAGGTGTGTTACCTGTACCCTTCAGTAGATACATAAAATTTTTAGCATCCCTTAGTAGATGCTACCCAAAAGTGTTTAAAAATTCAATAAGTTACATGTCAAAAATCAAATAAACCTAAAACTAAAAATGTTTTACATAAAGTGGGATTAAATCAAATATAATCAAGTCTTTCCATCCCGGTTGGGGTCTTCATCTACCCAACTCATCAGTTGCCTTCTATCCACTCTTCTGATGGCTTTGGTATATGGTCTTCTAATCTCCACCATGCCATCTTCTTTGATCTTGTTGACCATCCACTTCCTATTCTTGAATCTTACCTGTGAACCTCGTGGAAGTGGTGTATCTTCTGAGTGGATTGTTCCTCCTTTATCAACCTCCTTATCTTTAGGTACCTGTAACACATTATAACTATTAGAATCAGTACCTGTTATGCTATCATCTGATGCAACTTCTCTTTTGGACTTTCTATGTCTAGCTCTCTTTTTTATTCTAACATTATTTTCTTTAGATCCAGTATGCAAGAACACATTCTCTTTGTCTCCCATCATGATTCTTCCATCATGGACACTGATAAGCATCTTCGAAGTAGCCATGAAAGGTCTTCCAAAAATCATTGGAATTTTCTCTTCATCTTCCATGCCCATGACTATAAAGTCCACCAAAAATGCTAGATGCTCCACACGCACAACCACATTTTCCACCACACCAAGTGGCTTTTTAGTGGAACCATCAGCCACCGTCACAGTAAGATTAGACGGTTTTAATGTTAGCCCTCCAATTTTTCTCAAGAAACACTTGGGCATCATATTAATGCTAGATCTGGAGTCTATCATGGCTCCTCCTACATCAAAATCATTCACAACAAATGAAAGAGTCAAACAACCTAGATCTTTTACCTTAGGCGGATAATTCTTCTTTGGAGGTTGAATATCAAATTCCTGCTCATCTTCGTCTTCATCTAAATCTATTATATCTCCAAGATAATATTTCATCCTTTTAGAATACACAGAAATTTGTTGAATTACAAAAGGCACCACAGTCACTTGGTTAAAAGTTTCTCTGTTCTGCCCATTGTGACTAAATCTTGCTTCCTCTTCTTCCTCACCTTCATTGCTGCTTATCTCAATGATTTCTCTTTCCTCCTCTTCCTCATCACTGCTTCCAGTCTCCACAACTTCCCTTTCAGCTTTCCTTTTACTCCTTGTGACAACAACTTTACATTCCTCTTTAGGGTTAACATCAGTGTTAGCCCTAAATTGGTTCTTTTCAGTGGTTTCTACCCTTTTTGACATCTTTTCAATTTGCATCTCCAGAGATCTGAAACTAGCTTGGTCACTTGCATGATTGGACTCGTAAACCTTCAAGAACTTGTCAAATCTATCATTTAGGTCTTTAACAAACTCTGTCAGATGAGTAACCTGCTGCCACATAGGTGAAGGTTGTTGCTGCTTGAAGCCTCCTGTTTATCCTGATGGGTTATTCTGTGCCTGACCAATACTAGGATGGTTCTTCCAACATTGGCTAGAGTTGCCTTGGTTGAAGTTCCCCTACCTATATTGGTACTGATTTCCCATGTAGTTTGCTTCCTGCTGCATCTCCTCTGGTACAACACATTGACCATTGATATGGTCACCACCACAGAAATCACATAGCTGTTGCGTTTGGGAGACATTGTGAATCTCCTTTAGAAGTTGTGAGAGGATCTTTGTCAATGTATCTAGCTTTTGAGTCAAAAGATGATTCTGAGCTAGCATGGCATCATCTGCAGGAAAGTGCAAGACTCCTTTCTTCTGGGTAGGTGCGCCCCTTTCACTAAATGCTTCTTCCTCATTAGCTGTCATACTCTCTATCAAGTCATAGGCTTCATCTTCAGTCTTCTGTTTGATATCACCTCTAGCCGAGGCATCCAACATAATCTTAGACTGCATGTTCAGACTACCTAGGTAAGCAAGAACTAGGGTTGTCTTGTCAAACCTGTGGACTGATGTCTTCTTGAGTAGGCCTTTGAATCTTTCCCATGCTTGACCTAGAGTCTCTTCCATGCCTTACTTGAATAATGAGATCTCTAGTCTTCCCGGAGTAACTTTAGACTGTGGAAAATATTTATTGACAAACTTGGTTGCCACAGTCTCCCATGTAGTAAACGTCCCTTTAGGAAAGGAATTAAGCCACGTCATAGCATTGCCTCCCAATGAGAATGGGAACAAGCTAAGCTTCACTTTTTCGTTTGATACACCTGCCATCTTCACTGTATTGCAGATTTCACTAAATGTTTTCAAATGGTCATATGGATTCTCATTCGACAAGCCGTGAAACTGGTTGCTTTGCACCAAGTGTATAAGCGCTGGATTCATCACCATGTTAGTTGTTTGATCCGTAGGCATGGCTATGCTGTTAAAATGGAAATGGCCAACAACATTAGATTGGTCTGCAAGAGTGCATCTTGGAGGAGTTTGTTCAGCTATCTCCTCTACTCTTCGAACTGGTGAAAGTGATAATAATCTGTCAGGAGAAGGAAACAAAACCCTAGATGGGCGTTTGACACTCCTTCTTCCCCTTGTCTCACTTAAGCCTTCAAGAAGAGGTTGCGTATTTTTCTTGCTCCTAGTATGTCTAGTCTCTTGTTGCATGCACAAGAAACACAAACCCTAATAGCACTTTTATATAAAAAAATAAAGAAATAAAAAAATAAAAAAAAATTATATACAATCAAGTAAAAAAAAAAAACACAAACCCTAGTAACAGAAAGATTACAAAATCTGAGCTAATAAAAACAGAAAACCGCTCAGGCACCTAAGTAAACCGCTCAGCGGTTTCCCTTTAGCCGTTTAGACCGCTCAGCCGTCATTTTTACCACTGAACGGTTTGCCCCTAATCGTCCTGGACGCTCAACGGTCCATTCTGACGCTCAGCGGTCCCTTTGACTATTCTTTTCTTCCTTTTTTTTCATCTTTCACGAGTCTAAGTCCACCTTAATTTACTTCCTTCTTCAATTCTCATCAAAACCCTGCAAAACAATGTAAAAACAAGCATAATATCTCTAAAACCAAGTTTTGATTCTCTCATGACTCAACTAAGTATTTCACTTGATTTTAAGCTCATTCTAAGCCATAAAGGGTGTGTTTTGATATCAAATTTAAGTATGAAAATAACAGTTTTTAGACCGTTATCAGTTTATAAAAATTCTATTTATATTATAAGATTATTTTAAAGTAAAATAATCGGTCTCATTATTTTAATACACCTATCTACTCTAATGCTCTATTTTCTAGGTTCTTCCATTCTCTCCAACAACAAAAAATTTCACCCTCGAAAATTTAGACTTACCAGAGAATAGGTGAGGGTAAGACTCCCTCATGACTCCCTCTAACTCCCAAGTAGAGTCACCTGTCCTACTATTCCAGACAACTTTGACTAGACTAATGGTTTTTCCTCTAAGTTGCTTGGTCTGACTCTCCACAATCCTGACATGTTGCATTTCCACTGAAAGGTCTTCTCTAACATGCACAACTTTCAATTCTAACACATGAGAGGGATCAGGCACATACTTCTTGAGCTTTGAGACATGGAACACTAAATGAAGATTCGCTAGTTGGGGTGGCATGGCTATCTCGTTAGCAACTGGTCCTATACGCCTCAGGATCTGATAAGGACCAATATACCTAAGAGATAGTTTCCTAGCACTAATGGTTCTTCCTACACTAGTAGTTTGAGTCACTATGAGGAATACATGATCCCCAATTGTAAACTTTAACGGTCTTCGCCTCTGAACAACATAAGACTTCTGCCTACTCTAAGATGCCCTCATCCTTTCTTGAATCAACTTCACTTTCTCTATAGTCTGCTGAATTAGCTCTGGCCCAGTCAACACAGATTCTCCATCCTGAAACAAGCAAAGAGGCGTTCTACATCTTCTCCCATACAGTGCCTCAAACGGTGTCATACCAATGTTGGCCTGATAACTATTGTTGTAGGTGAACTTCACCAACGACAACATCTCGTCCTATACTCACATCCTCAACAAATCCTCAAGTGACTAGATCGTCCTCTCTGACTGACCATCAGTTTGGGGATGATAAGTTAAACTCATTTAGTCTACTGCCCATCTCACTCTGTAGTGTCTACTAGAATCTAGAAGTGAAACGCAAATCTCTATCTGATACAATATTGGAAGGCACCCCATGTAGTCTCATAACTTCTCTGATGTACAACTGTGCAAGCTTCAACATGGACATCCTCAAATTAAATGCGAAGAAATGAGCACTCTTGGTCAACTTGTCTATAATCAACCAGATAGCATCATGACCTCTGACATTCCGTGGTAAATGAGTAACAAAGTCCATGGCGGTGCTATCGCATTTCCACTCTGGAATCTCAAGTTGCAGCAATAAACCACCAGGTCTCTGATGCTCCACCTTAGCTCTCTGACAAGTCAAACAAGAAGATACAAACCATGCTACTTCTCTTTCATCCCAGACCACCAGAAAGATTCCCTAAGGTCTTGATACATTTTAGTCATCCCAGGATGCATGCTAAAACAACTTTGATCTCCTTCCTCATGGATCAATCTCCTCAGCTCACTATCACTAGGAATGCAGACCTTGCCTTTGAACCTCATAATACCACCAACACCCAACACAAAGTCCCTACCCTGATCTATACCAATCAAACCCACTACTCTTTCTAGCTCGATGTTTGACAACTACTTCTCTCTGATACGGCCCAACAGATTGCTCGACACCAAAAGATTGTTGCATTTGATACTATCTAACTCTAATTCCACCTACAATCTCAAATCTCTAAAGCTCTCCACTAACTCCAACTCTCTAACCATCAATGTAGACACATTCACTGACTTCCTGCTCAATGCGTCAACTACAACATTCACCATCCCAAGATGGTAGAGGAGATTAAACTCATAATCCTTTAGAAACTCCATCCATCTCCTCTGCTTCATATTCAACTATTTCTGATCAAAGAGATACTTCAAAATCTTGTGATCATTGAATACCTGAAACTAAGCACCATACAAATAATGCCTCTAAATTTTCAAGGCAAACACAACGGCTACCAACTCCAAGTCATGAGTGGGATAATTCTTCTCATGAACCTGAGTTACCTTGAAGCATAAACGACCACTTCATTCTCTTGCATCAACACACAGCTCAGTCCCTGATAGGAAGCATCACAAGAAACCTCAAAAGGTTTACCTGTGTTAGGGATCACCAACACTAGAGCACTGGTCAACCTCTGCTTTAGCTCTTGAAAGCTAGACTCACACTTGTCTATCCAAGCAAACGGTTGATCCTTCCTAGTTCACTGAGTCAACGATGCCACAATCTTAGAGAAACCCTCAATGAAGCGACAATAGTAGCCTGCCAAACCAACAAAGCTCTTAATCTCAATAGCTAACTTAGGCCTCTCCCACTGAAGCATTGCCTGCACTTTAGCTAGATCCATAGAGATATCATCAACTGATATCACGTGCCCTAGAAACTACACTTCTTCCAACCAAAACTCACACTTAGACAGTGATGGGTGTCGCCGCCCAATCAAATTTGATTGCATATGCGAAATGCAGTATAGCTAGGGAATGACCCCTAGGTCGTCTCCCAAAGACCAATTTTGCGGTTCAAGAGTCGAGTCAAACACTAAAAAGGGGGGTTTGTTGAAAAGGGTTTGCAAAAAAAAATAAAGAACTCAATAAAGGCACAGATGCAAACAATCTAATTTAAGCTAGCATGGTAATTAAACTGACACTATTAAAAACCTTAGACAACATTCAAACAAAATAAAATAAAATACTAGACACCAACACTATAATAAACAACTAACCAAGAAAGTTAAATTAATTTAAATGCAAACTAAATAAAACATGACCGTGACCTCTCTCCATACCATCTGCCACCTAACAGCCGTGACATCCTAAGCCAAATAAATAATAAAATGCTCAAGAAATGGGTACAGCACTCCAAAAGAATTCAGCCACCCTTAATGTAATTGAATAATCAATTAATCATGTTGCTAAATCCCAATGAAGACCACCGTGGCTGCAACGTTTTTTTTTTTTTAAATGAAGCCAATTCTTCCTTCACGTGGCAGCAATGCATTCATTAAAGAAAGAATGTAAAAGGGCATCCTGCTGGACCGTGGCGTTCCAATTAGACTAGAATAAAAGTTGCTTCTCCCAAAATTTTGCTAGGCCGTGGCAATAGAAGCTGGTAGCCATGCCTTTTTCAATTAAAATAAATGCTTCCATAACAACTAGCTCATTCCTTGCAGCATCCGTGACCCCACAAATTAATGGAGTAGAATAAGATGAAAGTGTGCTTCCCAATAATTAACGTAGCAGCTGCAGTACTATTAATTAAGGTCAAAGCATCACAATTGAAATGAAAAGAAGATTGAAAACATGCCCCTTCTTCCAGCATCAAGACATAACCCCGCAGCTCACTAATTGCAAAATAAGAAACAAAGTGTGGTCTTTAAAAGCTGAATGTGACATGACAACACGTTAGACTAAAGTAAAGCAAGGAAAAGGAATATTGGCTGCAATGTGTTGCCCACCGTCACACCACTTTCAAGCCAATTGAATGCATGTTGTTTTCTTTTTCTAAAAAGAAAGTAAGTTCCCAGGCAGTAACCAAATGCTTGCTGGAATAAAATCATTAACTACATGCTCCCTAATTCTCTCATCAGACCGTGACACCTCCTCATTCCACTTGTGCTAGCATCAATTAATTTTCTTTTCCATCATTAACCACAATACAAGAATGTAGTTCTCAAAGAAAGAGCATGAAAGGCAACTAGCAGTTAGACATGACCACTACTTGAAGAAACCAACGCATCCCAATGCAGCAGAGAAAACGAGATTCCCTAGACGCTGAATCAAGCTAACGTGTATTTCCCTTCAATCAGATTTTTATCATTTCCAAAAGCAAATGAGGTGAAGATAGCATAACAATTACTGTACCGTGCCATACAATAATAAGCTCAAAATAAAAACATCAGCCTTGCAATATAATATAGAAAATAGAAAAAGTCTTCCTTTGATTCAAGCCATCAAAAACCGTGACAAGTGTGTAAGCAATGTTTCAGACGTGAGCCAAAAACAATTCTCCCTTCCAAAGTGACGGCCCCCCTATCCTAGGACAACAAGGTGTCTTTAAAAACTAAGGTGGGGTCCACCCAAAACCCTAGGGACATGTCATTTTCTCTATTGGGCTTTTGTCTACTCTACAAAATTGGCCCAATTATTACAAAACTTAGTTTAAAAAGCCTAATCTACTAAATTAAAATTTGACTAATCCTCAAGTGTCTTTGTGGAGAGTCTTCACTTAATTGGTGCCCTTCCAAAAGTCTCACACTGTGATTCCAAAATTTCCCTGAAAAAAATAAAAATAGGAATAATTAAGCTCAATTAATTCAAATTAATTAAAATAGGAATTATTGGTCTAATTAAGCCCAAATGGTGAAAATGACACAATAACTAAGAATTAAGCGCAAATCATCAACACAATTCGGCGCGAAAAACTAAGTTAATGGTATAAAATATCGAATCATCAAAATAGACCACACTTAGTCTTTTGCAGTCCTGGGCAAAATCAAGACATAAAACAGGAAACAGTACTGAGGACATCAGGAAGTGACATGGACTCAACAGACAGACGACAAAGACTCACAAGGACAAACACAGAGTTGCATAGTTCTCACAAAATCTGGACAGTGAAAGGCATAGGCAGAGTTCCACATAGAGTCAATGAAAGCAGATACTCGCAAAATCATCCAAACAGTTCAACACATGGAAAACAATCAATCAGTTCAAGAGATGAATCAAAAGCAACAGAGCCTCACAGTTGCACACAATCAGTGTTTCTCTCAAGTGTTTAAGGTGAATCAGTGTCACTCAATGCACTCAAGAAAGCAAACACAAATAGACTTGGCAAGCCTCTAATATCAACACTCAAGCACACATGCATGTTCAAATCAAAAGGTCTTTTCATGGTTGTAATGGGGCCAAGGACAAGGGAGGATACATCTGGATAAGAAGCTACAAACCATAAGGAATAGAAGAGCAATGGGGAACAAGTGTAAACACATTCAAACACACCCACAACCTCTAATTCCATCCTCTTCTTGACTCCATTATTCACATTTTTTTTTTGTATTTTCTCTCTTTTTTTTTTCTCTTTTCTTTTCTTTTTTTTCTTTTTTTTTAATCAACACACAATTCAAAAGACAAGATACATGATATCTACAGTGCAACCGCAAGAAGAGGACTCACTAGCCAATTCATCTGCAACTCCTAGGAGACCACACTTATTCCCAAAACAATTCCAAAGCTCCAAAATTCCTAAGGTTTAGGTGATCATGGTTTTTCACTTAGGCTATTGTATGAGCTTCAAAACAAAGAAATGGGGGAAGTATAGGCTCAAGGAGGCTAACAAAGAGATCATAACAGGGTAGGCTA
>NW_014543258.1:392952-402158 GCF_000741045.1 Vigna radiata var. radiata | reverse complement strand
CAACAAAATGCCTTTATCATTTTCAAACATGCTCATGAATCAAGAATTATCAACAGAGTCAAGCCAAGGCAAATGTGTAAGCAATCCAGAGACATATCACACACAAGAAAGATCATCAAATGGCTCAAATCTCACACAAGTAATCGGTCACAATCAATCCAACTCTCAAACATCATGATCATCTTCCAAGCAAAGAAAAGCAAGGAATCCAACAAATCAGAGTATCAATGCAGTGAAAGGAAACTAGCAACCTAATCACAGTCCAAAATTCACGAAAAGCATGCAAAACTGTACACAAGACACAATAAACTACCTAAAAACTGAAACATAAACAAAGAAACAACCTCCCCTAATAGACCACACTTAAACGACACAATGTCCTCAGTGTGTCACAATCAGCAGATCAACAATCAGAACAGACAACAAATATAGACAAAGTGGAATAAAAGTGAGGAAGGAAGGAGAAAAGAAACTCCCTGAGTCAGAGGGGAGGGTAGGTGGGGTCGACCAAAGAGGTCTCCTCCACCACTGCATCCAACAAAGAAGGATTGCTGAGGAAAGGCTTCAGTCTATGCCCGTTCACCTTGAAGCTTTTAGCTGCAGATGGGCCCTAGATCTCTACTGCACCATAAGGATAAACATTAGTCACAACAAAAGGTCCATTCCACTTTGATCTCAACTTACCACCCATGAGGCCAAGCCTAGAGTTATACAACAAAACCTGCTGGCCAACCTCAAAGTCCTTTCTAACAATGGAACTATCATGGAACCTCTTGGTCCTTTCCTTGTAGAACTTCGAGTTCTCATAGGCCTTCAATCGAATCTCATCCCATTCATTCAGTTGCAACTTCCTTTCCTCTCCAGCTTGGTCAATGGAGAAGTTGCAAGTCTTCACAGTCTAGTATGCCCGATGCTCAATCTCGACTGGTAAATGACATGCCTTTCCAAAGACAACCCGATAGGGAGACATCCCAATGGGTGCTTTGTAGGCAGTCCTGTGCACCCAAAGAGCATCGTCCAACCTATTACTCCAATCCTTCCTGTTGGGCTGGACAATCTTCTCCAAAATCCTCTTAATCTCCCTGTTGGAGATTTCAGCCTGCCCATTTGTTTGAGGGCGGTAAGGTGTAGAAACTCTGTGCGTCACCCCATATTTCTTGAGCAAGGCCTGCATGGATCTGTTGCAAAAATGGGTTCCCTAATCACTAACAATTGCTCTAGGCACTCCAAACTTGCAAAAGAGGTGAGATTTAACGAAATCTACAACAACCCGAGCATCATTAGTCCTGGTGGCTCTAACTTCCACCCATTTTGAAACATAATCCACAGCAAGGAGAATATAAGAGAAACCAAAAGAAACAGGAAAAGGACCCATTAAATCTATACCCCAGGCATCAAAAACCTCACAGAACAGCATAGGCTGTTGAGGCATCTCCTGTCTCTGTGAAATAGGTCCTCCTGCTCTCTGACACGGCTCACAGGTGCTACAAATCCTATCCACATCTTTGAAGATGGAAGGCCAATAGAAACCACAGTCAAGCACCCTGCGAGCTGTTCTCTGTATCCCCTTTGACCTGATCTCCCTGTCTGATGAGTCTGTGGATGGATCCTTCTAACTATAGAATGTTAACACTCTGGCAAGTGTACCAGATCGAATCAAGTAATAATAAATGGTAAGTCTGAGTATCGTTTTTCTAAGAGACTCATGGCACTAAACAGTTGTGCTCTTGCTTAACCAATTAAGACTATAAGAACAATATTTTGTGATTTTGAATGCAAAAAAGTAAAAGTAAATATGCATGCAATTTGATCAATTGAGGTTAAACACAAAAGTGAATGAATGATGTTGACAATATGAGATGAATATGGTATTAGGGTTTAGATTTTACCTAATCACCGTCATGCATAAACGAATTCATCTTCTTCATTATTGTTAATGCAACTTTCTAAATTACCCTAAACTTGATGTCTCGGTGAAGAGAGCCTACTCTCAATTACTAGTTTGCTATGTCTAGTCTCCCTAGTAATTAATCATGTATTTCTGTGCATAGAAGCTTAAAGCAATTGACCGTCCTATTCCTATGTCTAGGTAATATTGCTAATCAAGAGAATTCCCTCAAGTTTAGATTTCCCCGTATGTTTCCATATCGACAAAATCATTTATCATGACATTGAATGAGGTAAACAATGCAAGCATAGAGTATAGAGGAAAAAACCCTAACAAATAATGAATGAAAGCATTTATATTCAAGAACAATTCAAATACAAGAGAGTTTAGAGGTTACATCTTCCCCAATAATAAATGAGATTAGTTCTCTATCGTCATGAAGAAACTAGGTGTAAAATGGAATGGAAGAGATAAAACCCTAGAAGGAGAAAATGAGAGTTGTCAATTCCCCAAATCTGTCCCCAAAGGGGTGAAAAATGTATTTTTGTGCGTAAGCCATCAAAAGATACATTCTCTAAGACGTTCTTGTCTTTAAATAGGGCAAAAAAATAACAGAAAACAAGTCCAAGCCCAAACAGATCATAAAAATCGCAGAAAATATATCAAATAACGATCTGGTTGACTTTTGCTGTATTCTGGTTGACCTTTTTGCACTCTGGTTGACTGATTGACTTTTCTGGTTGACTAGTTGACTTTTCTGCATTCTGTTTGACTTTTCTGCACTGCAACTCCTTGATACTTCAACCCTTCTTTCAAATCATTCCAAAAACCTACAAAATCAAGGGAATCAAATGATAAAATCCTAAAGCATATCCTCAACTCTCTTATTCATAAAACTAAAGTAAAATCATGAGTCCAAGCTAGTTTCTATATAAAAAAGGGTGCATTAAATATCAAAATTAAATATCAAAATAACGGTTTTTGAATCGTTATCTTAGGACAGTCGCAAGCATAGTGACCTTATCTCCTGTAGATGTTGCACATCTTGAATCCATATATTGTCTCAAGGATGTCTCAACTGACACCCTAACAGCCTTCCATCATCCTCATCATATTTGGCGAATCAAGATGTGGGAGTGGGGGAGAAGGAGGCCTAGGTGCCATCTTCTGCTTACATAGAGAGAAAAGTCATCAGTCCAAGTTAAAGAAATAAGGATTGTTAGATATTGTGTTTATGTTAATTAGGGAAACATAGTCCATATATGTTTATTAGGGAAACATTGTCCTTATTCTTATTATTTTATTTTGCATATTCATTTATATTTAGGCTTAGCCTACATTCTTATTATTATAAATACATTACCCTATGTGTATGCAAAAACACACAAGGGATATTTCTCCTCATCTCTACATTATTTCATATGGTTCTGATCCAGCCTCTTCCACGGTCACAGCCTTCGCAGCCTCACCTCCGCAGCCTCCACAGCCTCGTCGGAGCCGTCGCTGGAGCCGCCGCCGGAGTTCCAGAATTAACCGATGACCACTCCATCCGAATCGACTCCTCGCACTCTTTCTGGACCTGTGGTCATTGCGTCAATCGGAGCACGTTGAATTTTTAGGGTTTCTCCCTCTCCATGGCGTCTTCCTCGTTTACAACCACCTCTATTAGTGCCTCATCTTCTTCTGTTGGTGTCACTTTTGATGAATCTTCGTTTTATTTTTCACAACTATCTTCTAGTTCTGTACCTCCACCTACCACTGTTGATATTCCTATTGTTTGTGATCCTTTAGACTCTCATTCCCCACAGGATCGTCCTTCAACTCCACCCCTTCAGGTTTATAGTCGCCGTAATCGTCTCCCTCATGACTCACCTCCTGTGCCACCTCCTGTGTCTCCTCCGACTCCAGCAAATGAGTCTGACCTGCCTATTACCCTCCGTAAAGGTATACGCTCTACTCGTAACCCTTCCCCCCATTATACAGTTCTTAATTGCCACATGTTATCTCCATCTTTTTACACATGTCTCTCATCCATTTATTTTGTTTCAATTCCCAAGTCTGTGGGTGATGCCTTAACTCATCCTGGTTGGCATCAAGCCATGCTGGATGAATTAAGTGTTTTACAGAAAAGTGGAACTTGGGAGCTTGTCCAATTACCATCTGAAAAGTCTGTTGTTGGTTGCAGGTGGGTGTATCCTATCAAAGTTGGCCCCGATGGTAAAATTCATCGTTTGAAGGCTCAACTAGTTACCAAAGGCTACACACAGATTTTTGGTTTGGATTATGGTGATACCTTTTCTCTAGTGGCGAAAATGACCTCGGTTCGCCTATTCATTGCCATGGCCGCTCTTCGACAATGGCCTCTTTACCAACTTGTTGTCAAAAATGCTTTACTTAATGGTGATTTGCACGAAGAAATTTATATGGAGAAATCGCCCGGCTTTGTTGCTCAGGGGGAGTCATCTGGATTGGTATGTCGTCTTCGCAAATCCCTATATGGCCTAAAACAGTCTCCTCGGCCTGGTTTGGTAAATTCGGTTGTGTTGTTCAACAATTTGGTATGTCTCGCAGTGAAGCGGATCATTCAGTGTTCTATCGCCACTCAAGTGCTGAATGTATCTACTTAATAGTGTATGTCGATGACATTGTTCTCACAGGAAGCGACTACCTTGGCATCTCTCAGATGAAAGATCACCTTTGTCACCATTTTCAAACCAAAGATCTTGGCAAACTCCGGTACTTTTTGGGTATTGAAGTAGCACAATCCAATGATGGTATTGTCATATCTCAGAGGAAGTATGCGTTAGACATCTTGGAGGAAACAAGGTTAATGAATTGTAAGTCTATTGAGACACCTATGGATCTTAACATCAAGCTCCTACCAAATCAAGGGGAGCCTTTCTCAGATCCTGAACGTTATAGAAGATTAATTGATAAATTGAACTATCTTACTATTACGCGTCCTGACATTTCCTTCGCAGTTAGTGTGGTGAGTCAATTCCTTAACTCCCCATGTGAAGACCATTGGGGTGCAGTTGTTCACATACTGAAGTATATTAAAGGATCACCCGGAAAAGGTTTGGTATATGGTCCTAGCAATGATACAAAAATCGTTTGCTATTTAGATGTTGATTGGGCTGGTTCCCCTTCTGATAGGAGGTCTGCTATTGGATATTGTGTCTCAAATGGTGGCAACCTGATATCTTTGAAAAGTAAGAAGCAAAGTGTTGTGGCTAGGTCCAACGCAGAAGCAGAATATAGAGCTATGGCATCAACTACTTGTGAACTTGTGTGGCTTAAACAATTACTTAGTGAATTGAAATTTGTAGATATCACTCACATAACACTTATATGTGATAATCAAGCTGCTCTTCATATTAGCTCTAACCTTGTCTTCCATGAGAGAACCAAGCACATTGAAGTTGATTGTCATTTTATTAGAGAAAAGATCAAATCTAGAGATATCAAGACTGAGTTTGTTAACTCAAGCAATCAGTTGGCAGACATATGCACTAGGTCCTTGTGAGGACCTAGAATTGACTATCGTTGTACCAAGCTTGGAAGATATGATTTATATGCTCCACCTTGAAGGGGAGTGTTAGATATTGTGTTTATGTTAATTAGGGAAACATAGTCCATATATGTTTATTAAGGAAACATTGTCCTTATTCTTATTATTTTATTTTGCATATTAATTTATATTTGGGCTTAGCCCACATTCTTATTATTATAAATACATTACCCTATGTGTATGCAAAGACGCATAAGGGAGATTTCTCCTCATCTCTACATTATTTCATAAGGATAACCATCTAGACATAACTAAGAGTACACAAGCACAAGCATGACACACTCATAACCTACAGGATTTCCTAAGGAAAGAACTGCTCTAATACCATTAATGTAACATCCTAAAATATAGCTACAAACTATATCATAGTTGTCACATGCATGATATAGTGACACAGTTATCCAACTAGAAAATAAAGTATTATATCTTACATTTATCCCAAAATAACCATAAAATTTAAAACTTTAAATACTAGCAACTAATAAAACTATATACAATATTACTCTACCCTAACTACTCGGCAACATCTCCACCATCCAACGTCTGCTCCACAGAAACCTCATCTCCCTCTACTCATACCCACAGGACGATCATTGCAAAAGGAAGAACACAACACATACAAAACGCAATCACAATAAAAGGGTAAGCTAGATATAAAAGAACTCATACATTCATATAACATACAACATACACACAAGTATTCATGCAAGATAGACTAGTTCAGACATCCTAACAGGTTATGACCTAGACTTGATTGTCCGGACTTAGAATGATTGTCGAGCTATGGTGGGTCATGCACTCGTGGTGGCCTCTACTACTTTGCAAAGTCATTGCCAATGGGTTTCACCTTACCACACTCACGAGGTTAGTCTCTTCCGGGCCTTGAGGCATACTGGATGCCCTCAAGACTAAGACCTCATGCTACTCCTCACGACATTGTTCAATCCTCTCTACTTGAGAATGAAAGACCATTGGAGTATTAGGATAACCCCCAAGACTGAGATCTTGCATTCATTCTAAAGAAACTTGAATCTCACCAAGAGATTTCACATTGAAACTTACCACTTTACTTTGAAAACATGTATAATTCCCCTTTAAATCATAACGCAAATTAATTATATTCATATAACTTTTCACACAATCATACCTCCTCCAAGTCATTCACCATATCACTGAAACCAAACAAAGAAATCAAGAAAATAATAACTAGGACTCGAACTATTCTCTTAGTGCATACTGTCGCATAGCACACCAAGAGGTTCCTCGCACAACGACCTACTTCGATGTGCGAATAAACTTCCAGCGGTATCAGACCTTAACCACTCGCATAGCTCCCTTAGTGCACTATGTCAAAGTCTAGACAGTAGCCTAGACCCCCCAAACACTCTATATGCGCTTCCTTTCATTATTCAAATAAAACTGGCAGTGACCCCAAACCACCACCAAGCGCTAAGCGAAATGATTCGCTGTGGGGATCATCAGACAGAGAGCAATCCTCAAAAACCATTCATGCAACGCACCATCATGTTGTGCGAAGGCCCTAGTAGAGAGCAAACCTCTTATTCTATTCGTACAACGCACCTACTCATTGTGCGAATGCCCTGGTAGAGAGCATCTCGCCATAATGACTCGATGTGTGAATCCATTCACTCAACGAGTCTGCATAATGTACAACACGAAATTCTGCAGAGTTATGCAACTTAAACCCCAATTACCAATTCCAGCAATTTTCTAATTTCTAACCATCCTAATTCATGTTATATACCTAATTAGACTTGACTAAGTGATTCTAAACCTTCCTACCATCAATATAAAGTATTTTTGGACAATTTAATACTACCAAACTTTTAAAATCACAACTTATAGACCCAAATTCTAATCTACCACTTCTGATGTATTTTTGACCAATTTAAGGACTCAAGCAAGTCACATTTGACTTACCCAAGCTCCTCTAACAGACCAATTGAGCATTTAACCTCTAATTCTCATTTTCACTACCTCACTTCCTCCAAAATGACTCAAAACAAGCATAATTCACTTAACTTTCTATCTAATTACTCTTATAACATATTAATCACATCTAGTATGATCAATTACAGTTGTACACACAATCTAATTCAATTCACAATCACCATTTCACAGATTCACAATTTAGCATTGAAAGCACATACAACTTAATCTACCCAAAAACCTAAATTTAACTCAAACAACACCATAACACAGAATTCATCACACACACATACATGTCACACTACTAATTAAAGCAATAATCTAGCTTCCCTTAACTCAGGCCAACAGTAGCTCACGGAACCTTGACAAATGCTTGCACCATAAGGCAACTCTAGAAAACACTACAAATCACCAATTGGTGATAGGAAAACACCCTTAGAACTTAAATTGAGCTTGGAATTGCAGAGAGAAACCACTAGACACATGCAACATAATCTATTGCATGATCGGTCAGTTGTGTAGACCTCTACGCCGTGATCATCTCGACACCTCCAGATCGTTGAACAGACAACCCAAGTGTAAGAAAATCTAGAGAGAAGTTAGAGAAACGGAAGGGAATAATGTTTTAGAGAGATAGAGTGTTTTGAAAGTAATGAGACGTGTTTATAAAAATTCTATTTATATTATAAGATTATATTAAAGTAAAAGAATCAGTCTCATTATTTTAATACACCTATCTACTCTAATATTCTATTTTCCAGGTTCTTACATTTTTATTAATTAATATAAATTATTTTATCCTTTAAATTTTGTAATTATTCTTTTATAATTTTTTTAGAATATATTTTTTATAAATTTAACACTTTTTATTTTAATAATAATTAGAAAACCTAATTCTTATTTTTTTATTGTGATAAAATAAAACTGTATACTTTTGTGTGTTCATTAATGTGTTATTAAAATTTGTTAACATTTATACATTGTTTTAAAAAAGTTTTAAAAAATTAATTGATGTTTAATTTATCAAATTGAATTGTGAAAATATCTATAATAATTATCTTGTACACATTTTATTACTAAATTTACTCTTATTAATATTAATTATTTTCGTTAAGACAAAAATCGTCTAGGAAATAGATTGTCTAAAGCAATTTAAATTTTGAAGTTTAACAAAGAGAAATAAATGAAATATTGTTGTGTAGGAAAAACAATTTAAAACAATAGCGTCTAATGAAGAAGCGTCTTATAAAGTCTAAAGCCAATAATTGAAGGCTTTCGAGAAGTTTAAATAAATTAGAAAATCATAAATAGCGTCAAGAAGAAAGTGTCTTTCATAGAAATCTCTCAATATACTAAATGACCAAAATAAGCTAGCTTCTTATGAAAACAAAAGTCTAACTCTCATATAACACTAAGGATAAAAGAGATTTTTCATTCAAATACAGAGTTATATCACGCAAAGCTTCTAGAGAAATTATCGTTTGATAAGTGACTGCTAAACGCTTTACCCTTGAAAAAGCATCTTATGTTTATAACATATGATGAATATACATTTGTCTTACCAAACAATGTTTATTAATGAAATGACAAATGATAAAATGTCTTGAACATGTTACATTACTTAACGCTTATCAACATTCAAAACATTTAATGCATGTACGAAAAACTTCTTCGATGTTTGTATACTTTCTTTCTTGGTATTCTACAAATCAATAAAGCAGAAATATATGATCAAAATCATGGCATCCTAGTGTTAGGAAACAGGTTGGCTTCGTTTTACACCAAGATGGGGGGGGG
>NW_014543258.1:379862-392897 GCF_000741045.1 Vigna radiata var. radiata | reverse complement strand
AAAATCTTTTCGCAATCTTGGTATGAAAATTCAAAGCTTTTGATCTTTCCTTGAAATGCAAGTAATCAAAATTTCAATGCAACAGAAAAACGTAGTTGACTGCTAGAAAGATAAAGTCGACTAAAATAAAGAGTGTAGGGATAGAGAAAATCAAACACTGGTTTTTATACTGGTTCGACCAACAATGTCCTTCCAATCTTGGAAGCAAATGCACTATAATGGTTGCGGTTTTTACAACAAGGAATTTATAGAAGCACCACGCAAAAATATAAATCTCCTCTCTAAACCAAAACCAAATATAGCTACACACACAAAACCAGAAATGCAGCAAGAATCCCCTCTTCTGCAATCTAAACCCACACTGAACAATCCTCAACGTGTAACCAACACTCTTCACAGGATGCCAAGCCTATCACAGCACGCTTCATAGGTTGTCAAGCCTATCACCACACACTTCCCAGGTTGCCAAGCCTTCAATCAAATACAGTAGTCTTCACAAGATGTCAAGCCTTCAAGATCAAACCAAAAGCACCTTCTTTGTGCAGATGTTGATCAAACAGTATGCGCAATTTACTCATCAATCTGAATCTCTCTCAAGAAAGATCACCACCGTCTTCTTGGAGAATTCTTGGAGCTTCCAAAACTGCGAAATAACTCTGAAACAGGACAATGAAAATGTTAGATCACAAAGTCATTACAGAAGAGATCGTGTTCTATTCTATTTACAGTTTTCTTGTCATTCTCAGTCGAATAACCTACTAATCCAGTCGACTGTATTAAAATAATTATAACAGACAGTCAACATAAAGGCTCCTCAGTCAACCAATTCAATGCACATTCATTATAGTTGACCTAGTCAGTCAATCCTAACTAACTTTTGAAAATATAGCCGTTGGAGCAAGTAGGCATAACAAAATTCCAAAAATAACAGCAACACGGTCGAATAGATGTTCCACCATGTCAACTGACACTTAAAAAACACTTTGAAATTCTTTTCAACTTAAAATCTCATCAAGCACTTGTTCACAAAATCTGTACTAAGATTTTAGCTTAGTCGAATTCATTACCAGTGTATTCGATTGAACCAGATCTTTGTCACACCAAGTATAAGTTCATAAAAGTGCTTGTGAGCTTTTCTTCAGAAATGTGCAGAAGTAATCAAAGTCATTTTAACACATATTTCAATACAAGCATATTCCAAACATGTAGCACATAATCAATCAAGGGAACATACAAGCAAATCAACAAAACATGTTCAACAAAAACATTGTTCAAAACAGTATAGTATATCAGCTGAACATGTAACACTGGAAATTATGTACTGTTATTAAGCAGTGTGTTGTCATCATCAAAAACCAGTTTGATATAGAGTTTTGTGTTGTCAACAATCTCAACAATCTCCCCTTTTTGTACAGTTCCACAATTGAACAGAGTAAAAACAGATAACACAATCCATAGAAACAATTCATTTACTCTACAAATACAACAAAAATATCATGAAGCAGATAAAGTATGATACATCAATTCTCCCCATATAGACTTGCTCTCATACACTCATGAAAACTCTCCCCCTTTGTGCATTAACAAAAAAGGAATGCTTAGATATTTATGCAGTTTTGAAAACCAGAGAAGCATCAAATAAATATTCAGTTTCAAAATAACAAGGATGCTCTCAAAATCACAAGTTCATCACAAAAACATATGTATACTCCCCCTGAAATGTAGGTGTGTGATCAAACATTGTGTAAATAAGTGATACTCCCCCTGTCATTATGCATGAATTTCAAAAACAGTTTAAGCACAAATCAATTATGCACAATGCAGAATATCATATATCAATTTCCAGTTTAAGCAAAGATTTGTATCATTGGTACACAATTCAAACACATATATATGCAATGACACAAATATCAACAATCTCACAATATTATCTCAACTTAGATATAAAAACATGTAAAGAACAGAGATAACATCAGAATACTAATGATTAAAACAGTCTGTAAGGATAGAAGAAAATTCCAAAATTGAAATTTTTAACCCAGTTTAGACGTAGTCGAATGCTTTAACTCATCATTCAAATGCATTGCTTTTCCAAATGTTGAATTTCAAATGTATATGTCCAAAGCAATGTTCTTCCTGCAAAACCTTTCAAAAACCTTTTCCCAGATCAAGTATAGTGGTTATGCAAGAATAGAAACAAATCATAACAGAAGTCAATGTATAAAGATGCATGACAGTTATAGCACAGTTGACTTCATCCATAACTCAGTCGAATCAATCAAACAGAGTATCAAATTTTATTTGACAGTTTAAGTGAATGGTTAAGTATATGGATTTATTCAAACTTATAATATTATTTCCTTGATAGAAAAGATATTACATTGATAAAACACAACAAGGAAATATAAGCTAAACAAGATAAGACAAAATATGGCCTTATATGCCATTTTTCAAAATGAAAAAGACTAGTCTAGGACACGACACAATTTTGTCAAGACACAACTTTATTCTGATATTTCTTTTGACTGAAATTAGAAAGATTAGCTAGACACATGTTGAAATTGTTTTGTCATTTCATCATATGCTTCACATGTTTGCTGAATTGCTTCTAGTGCTATACTCCATTTCTTCACCCATAAAGTTCCATCCATTAATTGTTTTCACAATTCCCAATGAGACAGCTGAGTCAAGATCAAATGTGTTTATTGGTCGCCACATGCACTTATGCTCATCTGACACATCTACATCTTGAATTACTAATATTTTGCCTATTAAAACTGCATATGGAAGATATCATGAGCAGGGTGAGGCAGTTTGTATCAAATGATTCTTCACAACTTCTGACCAGTTGATAGGAATATTATTTTTTATTGCATGAAGTAAGAAGATATCTTCACTCGTCATGTTCTCAGTTCTAGCTCTTCCTGACAGAATGATTTTAGCAAGAAGTATAATCAGTACTTTTTCTTCCTTCCTAAGACCCTCATGAGCATAAAAATGTTTAGTTGAGTACCTTCTAGGAAATCTCAGCCAACCCTTATATGTATTCCTCTTGTTGAATGGAACAATAGTTTGAGCCGAGGATGAAAATGATGATATACCTTCAGAAGGTAGATTTACAGACATGTTCCACAGAAAATCATGTATTTCAATATTGACTTCCTTTACCTTTGAACAAATCTTGTCGTCAATCACTTTCAGGTTGTGGTAAAATACTTTCACAAGATCAGGGAACCACCATCCCTCCATTTGTACAAGTAGTGACAGTCCTTGTCGATCAATCCAATCAGGAAATAAAAATCCTTCCTTTTCAAACAGAGTCAGTTTAATGTTCAAAGGAGAGAGAATGAACTTGATAGATGCACAGAGAAATTCATTTCTGATGTCTTCATCGCTAATCCATCTGGTTGGTTTTGGCATTCTAGATTCAGGATCATTGATTTGAGAGTGTCTTGGGGTGAGGCGACTAGAGGAAGCCATTCAAGAGTCTATGATCTTTTCTTACTCAATCAATGAAGCATAAAGAAGATGTTTTCATTTTCCAATAAATGTTGGTTTTAATTAATTTGAAAAATCCTAGATTAGACCAAGACTCTTTCTAATCAGATTAACCAGTTGATTGAATTAATATTGGAGTCGACCGGGACTCATGAAAACATTTTCACACAGATTCAATCAATCAAACAATTAAGCACACAATGCAAACAATCATACAACAACGTTCAATTAATATATGCATGATGCAACACACAGATACAAAATTACCATTTGTAGACACTCAAGGTTTTTGAAATTGTCCATAATTGATTCATCCTTGAGAACAGTTCTGTATCAGCTGCATAACCTGCAAAACAGATAAGTTTTGGTTGCTGGTACCCATTTAATTTTGGGTCCTTGATTGTCAGTTCTTGTCACATGTTCTTTCGGTATCCATACACATAATCCTTGAGGAACAACAACATGTCTATAATAACAATTTCTAATAGTATGGCCAACACATCTGCAGTAAAAACATGCATTTCTGTAAGGTTTTCTTAATTCATTAAACTTTCTACCATTGGTTTTGTTAGAGTATCCTTTAAATCCAATTCCTTGCCTATTATTGGTTCTGCTAGAGGAATTTAATACAACATCTAAATTGTCACTTGCTTGAGTAAACTTAG
The DNA here is from genome assembly GCF_000741045.1 of Vigna radiata var. radiata. Lineage (NCBI taxonomy): Eukaryota > Viridiplantae > Streptophyta > Magnoliopsida > Fabales > Fabaceae > Vigna > Vigna radiata. The sequence goes on along the minus strand of NW_014543258.1, from coordinate 388,734 downwards.
CTAACTTGCTAGTCAAGTAATCAATCTTTTCAACATGCAAAGGACAATTTTCACAAGCTTTTTCAACAGTAACAATTTTAATTTCAATATTCTTAGCAGATAGCAAGGCTATATCCAATTCTTTTTCTAATATTTCATTTTCAGTGACAAGGTCTTTAATTCTATTTTCAAAATCTATTCTCTCAGAGCACAGTCGATTTACTTTGTACTGCAGTCGCATAGCCTCAACATGTAATTCTTTGAAAGCATCTTCGAGCAGATCATATTTGACTTCTACAGGCTCAATTGATATGTCTCCATCACTGTCATAGTCATCCCATGTTACACCTGTCATGTAGCACAAATTTGATTCCTCCACTTGATCAGAATCCTCATTACTTGAGCTTTCAGATTCAGAATTCTCCCAAGCAATGTAAGCTCCTTTCTTTCTCATATTTATGCTTTGAGGAAATATTTTCTTCCATTTTTGTTTTGGCTGTAATTCAGGACAATCAGGCTTGATGTGACCTTCTTTTCCACATTCATAGCACTAGACAATGTTTGTGCTGAAGCTCTTCTTCTTGCTTTGACCTGCATGGTTAGACAGTTGACTATCATTTTGCATAAGTCAACTAAACTTTCTTACCATCAAAGTCACCAGCTCTTTGTCGTCCATCACTACTTCTGTGAGATTACTACTTGCAGCCTTCAGAGCAATGGACTTCTTTTCTTCAATCTCTTCTTCATCCTTCAGTCTACCAAGTTCTAATTCATGTTCACAAAGCTTGCCAAACAAGGTAGCCATATTCATAGTTGTAAGATCTTTGGATTCAGAGATTGCAGTGACTTTTGGTTGCCAGTTCCTGTTCATACTTTTTAGAATCTTTATATTGATTTCTTCTTTGTCAAAGACTTTGCCAAGAGCCATAAGGTGATTTACAATATGAGTGAATCGTTTTTGGACATCATAGATGCTTTCACTAGCTTTCATTCTGAACAATTCATACTCTTGTATCAACGAATTCTTCCTGGCTCTATTGACTTCATCCGTGCCTTCATGTGTTACCTCTAGAACATCCCACATTTCCTTTGCAGACTTGCATTGGGATATCCTGAAAAATTCATCAATTGTTAGTGCAGAGGCAATAATATTTTTAGCTTTAACATCATACTGAGTTTTTCTATTTTCATCAGCAGTCCACTCAGTAAAAGGTTTTAAAACAGTTTTACTATCAACAGTTTTAGTAGGCACATATGGACCATTTAAAGTGGCATCCAAAATTCCTTTATCTTGCGATTCAAGAAAGATCTGCATGCGAATTTTCCAAAGGGGATAGTTTCACCAGCAAACAAAGGTGGTCTGTTTGTTGAAGCACCTTCACCAAAAGTTTGAAAATTTGAAGCCATCCCCAGGTTTTACAGTCTAATAGAATAAAAACAATGTCGACTAAATTTTCAAATATTTTATGAAAACCAATTCTGGTGCCAATTGTTAGGAAACACGTTGGCTTCGTTTTACACCAAGAGGGGGTGAATTGGTGTTAAAACAAAAACAAAATCTTTTCGCAATCTTGATATGAAAATTCAAAGCTTTTGATCTTTCCTTGAAATACAAGTAATGAAAATTTCAATGCAGCAAAAAAACGTAGTTGATTGCTAGAAAGATAAAGTCGACTGAAATAAAGAGTGTAGGGATAGAGAAAATCAAACATTGGTTTTTATATCGGTTCGGCCAACAATGCCTACATCCAGTGTCCTTCCAATCTTGGAAGCAAATGCACTATAATGGTTGTGGTTTTTACAACAAGGAATTTATAGAAGCACCACGCAAAAATATAAATCTCCTCTCTAACCCAAAACCAAATATAGTTGCACACACAAAACCAGAAATGTAGCAAGAATCCCCTCTTCTACAATCTCAACCCACGCTAAACAATCCTCAACGTGTAACCAGCACTCTTCACAGGATGCCAAGCCTATCACAGCACCTTTCACAGGTTGCCAAGCCTATCACAGCACACTTCTGAGGTTGCCAAGCCTTCAATCAAATACAATAGTCTTCACAGGATGCCAAGCCTTCAAGATCAAACCAGAAGCACCTTCTTTGTGCAGATGTTGATCAAATAGTATGCGTAATTTACTCCTCAATCTGAATCTCTCTCAAGAAAGATCATCACCGTCTTCTTGGAGAATTCTTGGAGCTTCCAAAACTAAGAAATAACTCTGAAACAGGATAATGAAAATGTTAGATCACAAAGTCATTACAGAACAGATCATGTTCTGTCTATTTATAGTTTTCCTATCATTCTCAGTCGAATAACCTACTAATCCAGTCGACTGTATTAAAACAGTTATAACAGACAATCAACATAGAGGCTCCTCAGTCAACCAATTCAATGCACATTCATTACAGTTGACCCAGTAAGTCAATCCTAACCAACTTTTGAAAATATAGTCGTTGGAGCAAGTAGGCATAACAGAATTCCAAAAATAACAGCAACACAGTCGAATAGATGTTCCACCATGTCGACTGACACTTGAAAAACACTTTGAAATTCTTTTCAACTCAAAATCTCATCAAGCACATATTCACAAAATCTATACTAAGATTTTAGCTTAGTCGAATCCATTAGTAGTGTATTCGACTGAACCAGATCTTTGTCACAACAAGTATAAGTTCATAAAAGTGCTTGTGAGCTTTTCTTCAGAAATGTGCAGAAGTAATCAAAATCATTTTAACACAGATTTCAATACAAGCATGTTCCAAACATGTAGCACATAATCAATCAAGCGAACATACAAGCAAATCAACAAAACATCAACAAAAACATTGTTCAAAGTAGTATAGTATATCAGTTGAACAGGTAACACTGGAACTTATGTATTGTTATTAAGCAGTGTGTTGTCATCATCGAAAACCAGTTTGATATAGAGTTTTGTTTTGTCAACAATCTCAACACCTAGAAAATCTTGTTGTAAGAAAAAAAGAACATTTTGGGTATGTTTCTGTGCAGCCATCTACCTTGTCAAATTGTACAAGCTCAAGTTTCGCTTCAGACTATGAGAAAAATTTTTGAACCCTACAAAGTAGACTAAAGTTAGGCTTCTCATCCAAAAGCTACAAAGCTATCAACTTCTCGATCTAACAGTCATCTTTCAATAGAATATATATATATATATATATATATATATATATATATATATATATATATATATAAGAAAGTTTGGAAAGAGATGTTGTTAATGAAAAGTGTAAGAAAGATCACATAAGAAGAATAATGACGTAAAAAAAAAGAGAAAAGCTCAAAGTGTTCTTATATCGTCTAACATTCAACAACTTTTGAGAGAAAAATCTTTGTAAAGAGAGAAACACTTTCAAGTGTTACAAATTGTATTGTATTTGAACATATCCTCTCAATTGTATCTTGTAGAAAATCCATTTTTTTTATTTGTTATTGTTGACTCACTAGGAAGTGTACGAGATCGTGCAAGTAATATAATCGGTAATACCCGATATCGTTCTTCTCAAGAGACTCGAAAGGCGTTTATTGTTCGTGTGAATCAAAATCGTCAGACTTGTAAAGAAAGAATTAATTGTTGTGAATGCAAAGACAGAAAATAAACATGCAATGTGGTTGATTAAATTGACAAAAAAGACTATGGATGAATGGAGTTGTTGGGGGTTTACTATTTCATCTAATCCGCTCTCTCTTATCTACTCCTCTTGTTTAATGTGCTTGATTATCTAATTGTTATGCAAACTTTCTTGGCCATCGCCCGACGGTTTGCCTCTAATCGCAAATCCGCCCAACGCCCACGCTAGGTGTCTTCTCCTCGCCTTGGACCGCCCAACGGTGAATTTTGCCGCCGGGCGGTTTCTTGACTCTTCTTTTCTTCAATTTTCTTCCTTAATCTTGAGTCTAAGACCTTCATCTTTACTTTAATCAAAATCACTTTAATCAAAATCACTACAAAACAATGCAAAACAAGCATAATATCGCTAAAAATAGCTTTTGACTCTCGACTAACTCATTTATTGAGTTTTACTTGATTCTAAGCTCGTTCTAAGTCTTAAAGGGTGTAATTTGGTCTAAATTGACATATGAAAATAACTGTTTTTTAACCGTTATCACAACCCCAAACTTAGAACTTTGCTTGTCCTCAAGCAAACAAAACAAAACAGCAAACAAAGCAAAGCTTGGCTTTCTACTATATCATTCAATAGTTCAACATTCCTAATGTACATGACAAAAACTACTCAACTTCAGATTTCAGTGTAGTCAAATCAAGATGCATGCATGCTTCCAATTCAATTCAGTTCACAAGTTATTCAACAGATGTTACACATTATGAATGATTAATCCACTAAGCACAGATGCAATCATGAAATTTAGCAATTCTCACCAGGCAAGTGTTTCACTCGATCACTCAAGTGTTTAAGGTAGCACTCCAACACTCTATCATTCACAAGTCAAATGAAACAAAATTGTCATTCATCTAAAATAACCAAAATTCTTACATGCAAATGCCATCAAAAGGACTTTTTCAAGGCTTGTAATGAGGCTGGGCTAATAAGAAAATTGGTTTTTCTGGAATGCAAAGTCCTTGAGTTAAGAGAGCTACCATAGTATTCAACATTTAAGTACCACTCTCTTCCTCACCAATCTCACTTATTCCCAACTTTTTCCCTTTTTTTTTCATTGAGCTCATCTTCATGCTTTTTCTTCTTTTCTTTCCTTTTTCTCATGTATTTTTCTTTCACACATTTGAGCTCAATGCTTTTCCATTGCCTTTCAATTTTCCCCATGCAACCCCAGACTTGAACCTTTTCATCGCATACAATTAAGCTCATCCCAACTCAAGGTAAAGAATTTCAAGATAAGGGTTCACATCCTGTTTAAGGCTAAGGTTCAAAAAGGGTAACATTTTCAAACATTTTGGGTGAAAATTTGGCTAGAGAAGGGTTTTCAAAAATGGCCTTGATCATATGACATTCACATGCAATTCAATCAATCATCCAGATTAAGGCAATATCATTCATGCTTTCCTGTGAACAATACATACAACAATGAAAACTCTGGAGCTCAATACCTCACACAACATGCTTTCTCACACAATATTCATTCATACATCATGCCTAGCATTATAACCACAATCATAAGTCATCACTCATCTGTTTCACAGAAAATCAACATGCAATGCACTCAATTATCATCCACATCAAATCATCATCAAATAGGCTCCTCATGCAAATTATTCAGTCAAACATCTTCAGAAAAAGTATTCAAGCCAAGCATACACACTAAAAATAAAATTCAACCTATTCTAAGAATTTAAATGCAAAGGTAAGAGAGAAAATCTAGGTTGCCTCCTAGTAGCCCTTGTTTAATGTTGCGAGCCTGACCCAAACCTGTTTAGCACTTCTCAGTAAATGCAAATCTTTCCAACACCCATCAGTGTACCTTCCTGTGTTCTTCAGTAGTTCCACAAAATTTGGCATCCCCCAGTAGATGCCACCCAAAAATTGTTCCAAAAATTCAAAAATTACATGTTCAACAAAAACATAAAACCAAATAAAAAAAATTGTTCAACAATACAAAAAAGTGCTTTCCAGCAAATCAACTCTTCTTCTTCATGCCAGGATCTTCATCGTCCCACTTGCTCAACTTTCTTCTCTCCACTTTTCGGATTGTTGTGGAGTAAGGTCTTCTGATCTCTACCATTCCCTCCTCCTTAAGCTCTTTTAATACCCATTCCCTCTTCTTATATTTCACTTTAATGCCTGGCTGGAATGGGTCTTCCTCTAATTCAGACTGGATGGATCTTCTTTCTTGATTCACAAGTACCTGCAAAACATTACAACTGTCAGTATAAACAATACCTGATGTTCTATCTTCAGAAGCAGCTTCTCTCTCAGGCTTCTTATGTCCGACTCTTCTTATTACTCTAACCTCTTCCTTCTCATAGCCAGTATAGAGAAGCAAATATTCCTCATCTCTCATCATTATCCTTCTATCATGGACACTAATAAGCATCTTGGACGTTGCCATGAAAGGTCTTCCCAAAATCAAAGGAATCTCTTCATCATTGTCCATATCCATGACAATAAAATCAACTAAGAACTCAAGCTTCTCCACTAGCACAATTACATCCTCCACCATACCAATTGGTTTTGCCATGGATCCATCTGCTATCGTCACAATAACAATAGATGGTTTCAGCACTAGTCCTCTGAACTTTGTTAAGAAATGCTTGGGTAGCATATTAATGCTAGCTCTAGAGTCTATCATGGCTTCCCCTGCATCACACTCATTCATAACACAGGAGATTGTTAAACATCCTAGATCTTCTACTTTAGGTGGGTGGTTTATCTTTTGAGGTCGATCTACAAACTCCTCTTCTTCTATAGTTGATTCAACTCCCCCTTTCTTTTCTGGCTCAATAATGTCTTCTTCAAGATCCTCTTCTTCATCAGTGAGTTCAACTCTTTCTTCCTTTTCTGGCTCAACAACGTCTTCTTCAGGATCCTCTTCTTCATCGATGAGTTCAATTTCATCTTCACTGCTTCCTTTCTCATTGACTTCATTAACATCCATCATCTCCTCTTCTCCTTTTTCATTGTTTTCAAAATCAATTGGCTCCCAGTCTGCCTTCCTTTTATGGCTTGTCAGAATAACTTTGCACTCATCTTTAGGGTTAACATCAGTATTATCCCTAAACTGATTTTTCTCTATGGTTTCTATTCTTTTTGACAGCTGCCCAATATGTGTTTCCAATGACCTGAAGCTAGCTTGATCACTATTTAGTTGAGACTCATAGACTTTCAAGAATTTATCAAATCGGTCACTGAGGTCTCTGACTATCTCTATCAAGTTGCTAACTTGCTGCCATAAAGGTGATGGTTGTTGTTGTCGAAAGCCTCCTACATGTCCAGGAGAATTGTTCTGATGTTGGCCAACATTGGGGTGATTCTTCCAACCTTGGCTGGAACTGCCTTGGTTGAAAGCACCTTGCTTGTACGGAAAATAAGCTCCCATGTAGTTAACATCATGCTGCAACTCCTCGGGAAAAGCACATTGACCATTGATATGGTCTCCACCACATAAGTTGCAAAGTTGCTGGGTCTGAGAAATGTTTCTTACCCCCATTGGAAATTCAGCAAGGATCTTTGTCAGCTTGTCCAACTTCTGGGTTAGGAGATGATTTTGGTCCGACATTGCATCATTAGCAGGGGATGCAAGAGTCCTCCCTTTTGCGCGCCTCTCTCACTGTGTACCACTTCACTCACGGCCATGCTCTCAATCAGTTCATATGCCTCATCTTCAGTCTTGGTATTTATGCTGCCTCCAGCGGAAGCATCTATCATCATTTTAGACTGAGTATGGAGGCCCCCTAGGAAGGCAAGTAGATATGAAGTCTTATCAAGTCCATGGACAGGAGTCTTTCTTAGCAAGCCTTTAAATCTGTCCCATGCTTGGCCCAGAGTTTCCTCCATTCCTTGTTTGAAGGCAGAGATCTCTAACTTCCCTTGATTAATCTTGGTTGGCGGGAAGAATTTGTTCTCAAATTTTGCTGCCAACGCATCCCAGTTTCTGAATGTGGCTTCCTCGAACGAATGCAACCACGCCTTGGCGTTTCCTCCAAGAGAGAAAGGAAACAGATTGAGTCTAACCCTGTCGTCAGAAACTCCATGTATCTTCACGGTATTGCAAATCTCACTAAAAGTGGTTAAATGATCATATGGATTTTCATTTAACATTCCGTGAAACTGATTGCTCTGAACAAGCTGAATAAGAGTAGGGTTCATAACCATATTGGTTGCATTGTCTACAGGAAAAGCTATGCTGTTGAAGTTCATAGGACCCACCATGTTGGATGCGTCCCCAAGTGTACGCCTAAGAGGTGGTTGGTCCGTCATCTCCTCAGTATTTTGTGCAGAGGTCTCAAAAGAAGAGTGCAAAAGTTCTTCAGGAGAAAGAAAGTTTTCACTTGCAGGGCGTCTAACTTTCCTCCTTCTCTTGTCTAAGAGTCCTTCCAAGAGAGGTTGCTGGTCTTTTCTGCTTCTAGTGCGTATTGTTTCCTGCATACACAAGAAACACACCCTAAAAGCACTTTTACAGAAAATAAAACAAAACAGAATAAAAGCAAATAATTACAAACAAGTCAAATGTCAATCAATTCACACTACTAAAAATAACCTCAAGTCCGCGGCAACGGCGCCAAAAACTCGTTGACTCACTGGCAAGTGTACCAGATCGTGCAAGTAATATAATCGGTAATACCCGATATCGTTCTTCCCAAGAGACTTGAAAGAAGTTTATTATTTGTGTGAATCAAAATCGTCAGACTTGTAAAGAAAGAATTAATTGTTGTGAATGCAAAGACAGAAAATAAACATGCAATGTGGTTGATTCAATTGACNGTGTGAATCAAAATCGTCAGACTTGTAAAGAAAGAATTAATTGTTGTGAATGCAAAGACAGAAAATAAACATGCAATGTGGTTGATTCAATTGACGAAAAAGACTATGGATGAATGAAGTTGTTGGGGGTTTACAATTTCATCTAATCCGCTCTCTCTTATCTACTCTTCTTGTTTAATGTGCTTGATTATCTAATCGTTATGCAAACTTTCTTGGCCTACCCTTAACCCGATCCCTCGGCGAAAAGAGCCTATTACTAATTACNAGCTTGCTATCCCTAGCCTCCCCTAGCAATTAATAATGCATTAAGAACAGAAGCAAAAACAATTGATCGTCCTACCCCCTATCCCTAGGTTGGTATGGCTTAATCAAGGAATTTCTCACCAGTTCATGACATTATTGTACGTTCTCGTATCAATAAAGACAAACAACAGTTATCGAATGAGTTAAACGACAAAAGCATTAAGCGCA